>NC_133652.1:215797092-216054447 GCF_009905375.1 Apium graveolens
ATGTTGCATGGATAGATTCAAGGAGTTGTTTGTAGAAAAGTATTTCCCTCAGTTTGTTCAGGATCAAATGGAATTGAAATTTCTGCAGCTAAATCAGGGAAATATGTCAGTGACAGATTATAGAAGTAAGTTTGAGGATGATCTAGGTTTGTACCATCATATGTGGACACTGATAGGAAGAAAGCTAAGAGGTTCCAGCAAGGTCTTAAGCCATAGATCCGAGGGAAGGTGGCCATATTTGAATTGGATACGTATGCGGGAGTTGTGCAGAAGGCTATGATTGTAGAGACGAAAAGTGAAATGTCACAGAAGGAGAAGGAAAGTAAGAAAAAGGAAGTTTGAGGGAAGCGAAGGACAGTCCCGAGTAGAGAAATTTCCAAATTTTAATCTGAGGAAAGGAAAGTTCCAGCCCGGAAGGCATTTTAATTTCAGAATGCAGAATGCAGGTGACGGAGGACAAGGAAATCGTCTAGCCACTAGGAACCAGCCAACCCAGCAGAGACAAGCCCTACCAGACTGCCAAGTATGTAGAAAGAAGCATGGGGGAGTGTTCAACAAGCTGAATGTGGTTTACTATAGATGAAACCAGAGGGAGCACTATTCAAGGGAGTGCCGTAATCAACCAGCCAGAGAGCCAGCAAATAAGGATCAACCTAACAGGAATTAGGCAGGAAAGGTTCCATCAATTAGGTTTGCATGTTTCAAGTGTGGGAAGCCAGGACACATAGCAAGAGATTGTAAAACACCAGTTTCAGTCAATAATACACTGAGAATCATGGGAGCTACTTCAACGGTGAATGAACCTCCCAGAGCCAGAGTTTATGACATGTCTGTGAAGGATGCTATCATAGACACTGATGTTGTGGCAGGTTCGCTTACTATGAATTCTTTATGTGCTAAAATGCTAGTAGATTCGGGAGCAACTTGATCGTTTATTTCTCAAGATTTTGTTGATAAGTTAAATTGTCCAATTGAACTTCTAAGTGAGATTATGACGGTAGAATTAGCAAATGAAGAGCGTGTATTTATTAAGCAAGTGTGTACGGACTGTGAGATTGAGATTCGGGTAATAAGTTTGGTGCAGACTTGATACCATTTAAGTTAAGAGAGTTGACGTTATTTTAGGAATGGACTGGCTATCAAAGCACGATGCTCAGATAGACTGTCGTAATAAGAAGGTAATCTTGAAGACGCCAGATGAGAAAGTGGTGACGTTTAAAGGTTAGAGGCAAGCAAAGAAGTTCTTGACGATAATTCAAGCTAAGAAGTTACTGCGACAAGGATGTGAGCATTTTATTGCTTATGTAATAGATAGAAGTCAGGAGCTAGCAAAACTAGAAGACATTCCCGTGGTAAATGAATTTCCAGATGTGTTCCTAGACGAATTACCAGGACTTCCTCAGATAGGGAAATTGAGTGTGCGATCGACTTAACACCTGGAACAGAACTAGTATCTAAAGCCCCGTACAGAATGGCGCCAGTTGAAATGAAGGAACTAGCAAAGCAATTGCAAGAGCTATTAAAAAAGGCAGTGATTAGGCCCAGTGTGTCTCCATGGGGTGCACCGATACTATTTGTTAAGAAGAAAGATGGAAGCATGAGGTTATGTATCGATTATCGAGAACTCAATAAGCTTACGATTAAGAACAAGTATCCATTACCTCGAATTGACAATTTTATGATCAGCTGAAGGGAGCCAAGTATTTCTCTAAGATTGATTTGAGATCAAGATATCACCAATTAAAGATTAAACCTGAAGATATACCAAAGATAACTTTCAGAACAAGGTAGTGTCGCTATGAATTCTTAGTGATGTCTTTTGGATTGACCAAACCCCACAACATTTATGGACTTAATGAACAGAATTTTCAAGGAATATTTGGACAAGTTTGTAATTATGTTTATCGATGATATTTTGATCTACTCAAAGTCAACGGAAGATCATGCAAAACATCTAAAGATATCTTTGGAAATTTTAATAAAGAAAAAGCTGTATGCCAAGTTTTCAAAGTGTGAGTTTTGGTTACAAGAAGTTCAATTCTTAGGGTATGTGGTCAGTAATGAAGGAACCAAAGTAGACCCAGCAAAGATTGAAGCTGTTATGAATTGGGAAATGCCAAAACACCAACAGAAGTAAGAAGTTTCCTAGGATTAGCAGGATATTATCGATGATTTGTTCAAGATTTCTCAAAGATTACGACAACTTTGACGAAGCTTACCAGGATAAATGAGAAGTTCATATGGAACGAGAAGTTTGAAGAAATTTTTCGAGAATTGAAGAAGAGATTGATCACGACATTTGTTTTGTCACTTCCAGATGATCAAGGAAATTTTGTAATATATGACGCTTCTCATAAGGGATTGGGTTGTGTTTTGATGCAACATGATTAAGTTATTACATATGCGTCTAGACAACTGAAACCTCATGAGCAGAAGTATCCTACTCATGACTTGGAACTAGCGGCAATAGTATTCGCTTTGAAGATTTGAAGACATTATCTATATGGAAAAAAATGTGAGATCTATATGGATCATAAGAGTTTGAAGTACATATTCACGCAAAAGGAACTTAATATGAGACAACGAAGATGGTTGAAGTTAATCAAGGACTATGATTGCACGATTAACTATCACCCAGGAAAAGAAAATATGGTGGCAGACGCGTTAAGCAGAAAGGAAAGATTTAATGTGTTAACAGTACCTGAAGAGTTATTTAAGGAATTTCAGAATTTGGAATTGGAAGTCAGAATTTGCAAACCTGATGAAGCAAGATGTATAGTATGACTTTTTAGCCATAATTGTTAGAGAAGATAAAGAAATGTCAAGAGGAAATAATGGATCAAGATATTAATCGATTGGTAGGAGAAGAGTTATGCACTCAAAAAGGATGATCGAGGTATCCTCAGATTTTCTTCCAGAATTTGGATTCCACCAGTAGCAGAGTTGAAAAATGAAATTCTACAGGAAGCTTATAAATCAAGGTATTCCATCCATCCAGGAAGCACCAAGATGTATAGAGATTTAAAGAAAAATTATTGGTGGACAAATATGAAAAGAGAATTGTGGAATGGGTTAGCAAATGTTACACGTGTCAAAGAGTTAAGGCGGAGCACCAGAAACCAAGTGGATTATTACACCCGTTAGAGTTTCCAGAATGGAAGTGGGAGCACATTGCTATGGATTTTATAGTTGGATTACCAAGGACGAAAGCAAACCACGATGCCATTTGGGTTATAGTGGACAGACTAACTAAATCAGCTCATTTCTTGCCCATTATTGAAAGATTTTCACTGGACAAATTGGTTCACATGTATTTGAAGGAAATAGTAGTCCGTCATGAAGTCCCTGTGTCTATTGTATCTGATCGAGATCCACGATTCAATTCAAGATTTTGGAGAAGTATATAATTTATATCAATGGATAGATCGTGTCAAGGGGATTCGAAGGTGGTGTCCGTTTTAACGGGAGAAGTCGGAGTCGACTTTGCCGGAAAAGAGAAGAGGAAATCGGCGGGAGAAATTCCAGCCATTTGGCTGTGAACTTGGTGATTTCGATTTAATAAATTGCTTGCTGCAGTGACATAGAGTTGATCTGCTCGTTTTTACGCCGTTTTGGGCAGGTTGAGTGTCACCGGGAAGCTTCGGGCCGGCGGCCATGGCTTCGTCGGTAACTGCCGGAAAAGAAAGGGGGAAGAAGGTGGTGAAATTAGACTTGACCCCCCAGGTTTTCAGCATTTTAAAGATTTAACCCCGAACTTTTCAAAATTTACAAATCAAACCCTGCTGTTTAAATTATTTTTAAAAATGATATTTTTATTTTTTTTAAAATCTGAATAATTTCTTTAATTATTTTAAATTAAGAAAATGGTTTTTAATTATTTATTTATTTAAAAATAAATCTAATTTATTTTATTAATTAATTTTAATTAGTTTTTAATTATTTTAATTATCGATTTATTTAATGTTAAATGATTAATTAATTAATTAATAATTGATTTTAATTGATTTAATAATTAGATTTAATTATTTATTTTGATTTAAAAATTCTAAAAAATAGTTACGAGCGTTAAAATATTATTTAAATTATTTTCAAAACTCGATAATTATTATTAAATCATTTTAAAGTCAGATTCGGGTGTTCGAACCCTGTTATTTAATTTTAAATGATTCAGAGATTTGTTTTAATTCCGAAAAATATTCAAAAATTTGTATTAAATACCTGGAAAATCATTTTAACCCCAAATCTTCTTTGAAAAATTCTTTTGATTAAATATCTTACACGCTATGTGCTAGATGTGATAAGATTGATGTGTAATATGCCTGTATGTGCATTGTTTGACGATTTTATTTGTAACTTATAATCCGTAAGTCGGATTTGGGTGAAACGAAGGGTAGATAGAAGTTTGTAACGAATATAATGAGATGATAAGTAGTATTAATAAATACGTGTGATGTCTAATAGAGGAAGCGAGATGTAAAAAGGGAAATCAAGTGGTCAGTGATTGGGAACCAAGTAATGAGTGCAAGTAAAGTGAAAGCGGACTGAGATAAGGCAAGTATTTTCGAACTTTCTTCATATATGTTGTTAAATATTACGAATAGTTCTTGTTTTATATTGCAAGTACTTTGAAGTACTTAACCCTAAACCCTGATTCTTATTGATCTTGAGCCGTAAGCTTTATTATTTGTAAACCATTGATTGTTGAATTCCCAAATACGAACCACACATATACGATACTACTCCACAAATACATATATACCACATACAAATCCTTGATATGAAATTGCTTAATATACGAACCTTTATAACTTGTATAACAGAAGACCAATCCTTGTAACCACTAAACCTTTGGTCTTCTACTTTCTGATTCTTTCCCTGGCTGGAAGCCAATCTATACTTACCTTATTATACTTTCATGATATTACGAATCACCCTATGTTTCGAGATAAATGTTGTTCATGATTCAACTTATTGATTTATATTGTTTATCATGTTGATATTATAGAATTGGATTATTTTTAAATATGGACCAGATTCGTGGTCGGACCAGATTCGTGGTCATAATAGGATAATGTGTGCCTTGGATCCAGTATATAGAGCAAAGCTGAGAGCCTTGCTCGGGGTTAGTGCGTGACTGTACAACAGCCTAACCTTGGTTTTTAAAATAAAAGTGAATATCCAATTCTAATCATTGCTTATTAAGGAATTTAATATCCTATATCATTTCAGTTGATCATTGTTTAATCTCAGTATTGTCATTATGACTTGCTTAGCTAGTTAGCTCACTCTTGCAAATTTGTTTATGTTTTCTTCTAGTTAAAAAGGAAACTGGTGGTAGCGAGATTCCCGAGACAAGTGTGCGAGCTAGGTTTCCAGGTTCAATGGAATAAGCTAATGGAAGATGTTTGGCTTAGTTTATGTTGAAAGTTGTAAGACTGTTTTAATTTCTATTATAAGATAAATAAATTGAGATTTGGTACATTGTAGTATAAATAAGGTTGTGGCTTGTGGGCATACTTTAAACTGTTGCGATCCGTGGTTATGGTAAGTAGGGTCATTGCTATATTATTATTATTATAAACAGGTATATATATGGTGTGTGTGTGTGTGTTGTGGACCACAAACTTCTGACCTGGGTTTGGAGGGCGCCATACAAATGCTTAGCAAGGTATATAATAAGGCAGAATTTAACAATATAGCAATTCATAATTCGAAGTTGGGGTGGATGGCATCATTATTCAAGTCAAATTATTTTAAACCAAATCATTGCTCAAAAATCATTTTGACGCTACGGATTACTGCCGGTGATCATCCGTGAAGTAATCCCGAACCTCGCCGGGTTCTAATAAATTTTAATTGGGATCGCTAGGCAACTTTTAAGCCTAATTTTATAAATATGAAAGGGACTTATGTCTTAGTCCAATTCACTAATCTTACAAAACATTTCTTTTGTTTTGAAAATCTCTTTTAAGCAATTTTCATTTATAAAACTAATGCCAGATGGAAATTCCAAAGATTCCAAGTAAAGATATCAATTTATTCCATTATCAAGGAAAACTATTTCTGTTAGATCCCGAATTATCGTAGAAGGGGGGTTGAATATGATAATCACTAAATTAAAAATTCTTTCGAATCTTTAGCGGATAAATATTTAGTGCTCGGTTAATGTTTCGTGTTCTTGAGAGGAATAGTGTTTGGAACGATAAAAACGAGGAACACAAAATATTCGGGGAAATATATTCGTATATAAATCCTTGGGGGTGTTGCTACACTCCGGTAAATAAATTAATCAGCTACAATCTAAGAATAATAAAGTTTCTAGCTACTACAACAAATTTACAAATCAAATCCTATACAATAATCTAGCTTTTATTTGTACTAGGATTTAATTACCGGGTAACGATTATAATGCCCCTAAGAATATACAAGAATTGAATCGGGCATTATAACATACTCCGGTGAGAAGTTAAACGGATATTCAAGTAGCTTGAACTCCTCTGTAAATCTCCGCTTCTTTTTTTATCAGCTCTCTTTTTGTTGGAGAAGAAGATAAAGTACTCTCCAGATCTGCTGCAAAGTGTAGACTTTATACACAATAAAATTGTGGGCTGAGAATGAGTACTCTGTGTGGCGACCAAACCTTCTGTGGCGACAAAGGGGGGGCTCTGTGGCGACCTCTGCTTTACTAGTTCATTACAAAAATACAAGTAACCTTCACTTGTGTTGCGACCAGGTGGTGTATAATACTAAAAACAAAACTAACAATCCTGTTAGTTGAACTTAACAACCACATGTACAATCATGTACATGTTTTGTTTTGTTCTTTTATTATTTTTTTTCTTTTGTTTTCTATTTCTTTTTCTTTTTGTTTTCCTTTTCTTTCTTTCTCTTTTTCTATTTTCTTTTTCTATTTTTCTATTTCTTTTCTTTTTCTCTTTTCTTTTTTTTTTGTTTCTTTTCTTTTTAAGTTTAAATTGTAATTAAATTAATTTATAAAATAACTTAAATATAACTTATATAAATAAACTAATTTAGATTTATAAAATAAACTTATTAAAGTTTATAAGATAAATCATTTTAAGTTTATTACATAAATTATATTAAAGTCCATTAAATAATTTATTTAATTTAACAATTAAACTTTGAGCTTCGCCAGTCCCCTGTGTTGTTGAGCTGTATACCCTGCGCACCTCTTCTCGTACTTTAACATATAAACGTTCGATCCAAGTACGTTCCTCAACTTAACAATCCTTCTATAAATAATACCCAGATTCCTTTCACGAGCTGTTGACGCCTAGTGCAACTGGTCTGGTTCACAGGCGACTAACCCCGATTCAGGTCTTCGTATTATAGCCTTGATTACATTGTTAAGCTTGCCTTAACTTTATTGCTTCGAACACTGACTGTCAATAAACAACTGTACTTTCACTGGAATCCTTTCTGGTACTTTAGACAACATCTTCATTAACCTCTGTCTATACCCTGTCTTCAATTCTTCAGATTCCTATGCTTCAAACACTGTCTATCTTCAATCAATGTCAATACACTGAAATCTTCCGGTAGCACTTGTATACTGAATCTTCAACATTTCTGAAACCCTGAAAGTCTTTAACCTTTGTTCTTCACTGAGGCATGATCATATTAATGAACTTCTTTCAGTGACCTGTAGACAGACTTCAGGCTTTCTTATAATCTTCTGATTCTTTGTATTTGCCTTATCTTCATTCTTCCTGATTTCTTGTGTAGACGTAGTATATTAACCTGTCCTGTTCTGGTGTTGTTATCGTGTTGAGTTATCACGTAACTGTTCATACAGCTACGCAGTCTCACCAACAATCTCCCCATATTTGATTGTTAAACTTAACAAACAAATTAAATAGAGAGGATAACTCAACTAACAACTAGAAAAAGTAATGTACCAGGACTTGTAAATAATGCTACTAGTTTTCTAGATCAAATACTGCATTTCCAGATTTCTTGAGTTTCTGAAATGAAAGATGCTTATTCGTCTAGCACTGAATTGATCTTTAAGTAGTTTCATTTCATTTCCTTGGTTCTTCAAATCTCTGCCAGATAATACTTCTCAGTCTTGAAGTATCATCAGCAGTTTCTTTTGTACAACCACATTTCCTGTTGAGAAGCGCATATCTCTCTTGCTTCTCCCCCTATGAGAATCAACTGCTTAAAGGAGATCAACCTTCGGCTACCACCCTCTCCCGTACAATAGGATCCGCATATAAGAACTAATGGTCTCCCCTTTTGGAAAACAGCTTCTCCCCTTACGAAAATGTAATGAACCAAACCACTTCTTTTGATCCTAGGAAATCACCTTTGTGTTTACCACCTCTCCCGTACAATAGGATCTGTAGTTACAAACAATAATGGTATGGTGTAGTGTATATGTGCTTTACCTTTTTTCCTGGTGTAGTGTACATGTGCTTTTTACCTTTTTCCTTCTTCCTGCTATTCTCCCCCTTAGTTGAGGAATCCTCCAAACTATTATATAAGCTTTTATCTCCCCTTAGAAAAGGAATGTATGTTGTTTTCTGAAGGAGTTCTTATAACGACTCGTGTATGTTGAATTATTTAAATATGTGATTATGGAATTTATTAAATAAATAAAATATGTATTGGTATTGACCACTATGTGTTGTTTGATTATTATCTAGGTGTAATTTATGTAGTACCGGGTTGTCCGCAGGATTAATTATGGAGTCATATTGAATTATTCCTAATTTCAAAAAAATGGATTTAGTGCAAATTTATTTGCATAAATATTTAGAATTTATTTAAAATTGTTTTTATGATTTTATAATTACCTTGATTATTTTCAGGATTTATAAAATTGAGAAATCAATATTTCATTAATTATTTTTTTTAAATGATTTTCTGAGTGTGTTTAATGGTAAAATTCATATTTAATTATGGAAATCTTCAAAAATCATGAAACTTATATTTTTTAAGTTCATATTATTTGAGAATTTTAAAATTATTTTGGGAATTTTCGAAGTTAGTTTCACCCGCGCGTCGATTCGTTTAAGTGCTAAAGCGGGTATCAATTGCGTTTCAAAAATTGCTTTAAAATTTCAAAATTTACGTTTTTATTTACTTCAGGATATTTGTAATATTTTAAAACTATTTTTGGAATTTTATGGGTTTCATTGAATTGCGCATTAATGCGTTAAATCGGGAAAGGCGGATCAGAATGGGGCAACAAGAGGATTATACCAATAAGGTTTGCTACGTGTTTATTTCTTACAACTTTCCCGGACACGTATAACTAGCAGAATATGTTAAAAAAATAATAATATAAGTAAATATCGGATACAACCCCATTTGTTCCCTGTATCTCTCTCGGCTCAATCTCTCTCTCGATTCCTCCTACATCTCACCTCTCCCTATTCCCGTTCCTTCCCTGTTACTTCGTTCTTGTTTCACCCCTGGTTTCCTTGTGGCCGCAATTCTGATTCCGATAAGTTCGGCCCATTTCTTTTCCGGCCATATCTCCGTTTTCTGTCCGATTGGTTACCTGAAGCACCTATATACACGCATATATGTGTGTATACATGCCTGAGCAGTAAGAGATTACTATTCTGGTGGCCTGAGCTTTTCGTTCCTCCAGGTTACCGTCGGCCTTTCCGGCAAGGCAGCCTATATTTTGGATGCGCGTGGTTAACACGCGTGTATAGCGTGTGTAGGTTGTGAAGAGATGTGTTTATGTTGTATTTGCAGCCTGATGTATTATTTTGATTATTTCTGAATTGTTAATTCTTATTTTTGCAAGAATTATTGATTACAATTCATGAAATAAATTAATTTTGTACGGAAAATTAGATTTAATCGGTGAAAGTTCGCGTTGGAAACTCGATTTGTATGGGTACCCGTGAATTTTACCACCGTCGGCGATGAGCCTCGGCGAGCCAACGGTGGACTGTGATGTTTATTCTGAGCCCTAATATTTTTTAATAAATAAAGTCGTGTTGTGTTTTTATTCTGGATCGAAATAGTTGACGCCTCTGTGTAATTATATCGGTGATTAGATAATTTGCGAGTTGTGATTGGTTGTCGTGTTTAAATTGGGATTGTTGTTGTTGTGAATTGACGTCGATTGATATTTCGATGGGTAGGTCCGATAAAACAAGGAGACGCTTGCCCGATTTCCTGACACACTGAACTTACGTAAATATGGGAACGTATTCGATGAATATCGGGACGTCGAGAGACTATATATACATATATGTGTGTGTGTGTTTATACGAACTTGGTTGTACGATGTGATGAAATATTTGCCAAATCGATAACCCTAATTTCGTAAAATAAAGAGTATATGTATTTTCCGAAAATGAACACCGAACCGATTTTTGAAATTGTGAACCCTACTTGTTGCGTGTGTTATTATAATATACAAAATTACGAGTCGGGTTTGAATATCGTTGGGTAAAATTGGTATCGAGGATATGTCAAGCATACCTAGATGTTTAACGTGGGGTATTTCGACCCTGTAGGTTATAGTCGGGAACCTGGAAGTGGACGATGGACTAAAGACAACGTAGTGGTCAGTCGACGAGCTCAATAGAGTTTCAACAGAAAACCTGAGTGTCGAAGTCGAATCTAATGTGGTCTAGTGGTTGGACATTAAAGCCTGGGCGGCAGAGTCGGCTCAGAGTTGGTCAGTAACAGTTGTAAAGCCCTGTGAGGCAAGTACTTCCGAACTTTCTTCAAGATATATCGCAATTATTTTTGAACTGTTTCATAACATATCGCTCTTATTCAAAATAACTCTTGTTTATATTGCAAGTGCTTTAAACTATTTACCCTTGAACCCTGATTTTTCTTGATCTTGAGCCGTAAGCCTTGTTCTTTGTAAACCATCCTTTGTTGGTCCTCAGATACCAAATCACACAAATATGATACCACTCCCCAAATGTATAACTACCAAACACCAAACACTGGAGCAAAAATTGTTTGAAAACACAGAAACTTTTATACTCCAACCATTCTTTATAACATCAAAGAACTGTACCTTGAAAAATCAGTATTCGTCCAATACCTGATCATTTTACAGACTGAAAACCGTTTCTTATACATACATTGATATACCCTTGAGATATCCATGAGTTACTTTACGTTTTTATTCAAGTGTTTAACCATCATTGATTATGATCTTATTTATCGAATTATATTGTTAATCATATTGAATTGCTTTAGAATTGGATAGTTTTTATATATATGTGGACCAGATTCGTGGTCAGACCATATCTATGGTCAATTTAGGCCAATGTGTGCCTTGGATCCAGTAGTTAGAGCAGTGTTGTGTGCTTTGCTCGGGGTTAGTGCGTGACTGATCAGCAGCCTAACCTTGGTTTTAAAAACTTAAAATGAATGTCCAATTCTAATGATTGTTTAGCAATAAACTTGATTCCTCTGAATTATCTCGTTTGATCATTGATTAATCCTAATTATTATCATTGTGACTTGCTGAGCTAGTTAGCTCACTCTTGCGAATCTTTTTATGTATTCTACAGTTAAGAAGGATACGGTTGATAGCGAGGTTTCCCAATTCAATGTACGAGCTAGGATTCCAGATTGAGGTGGATCGAGCTAGCAGGAGCTTATTGCGGTAGTGAGATAGTAAGATTGCAAGAATCATTATATTATCAGTTGTAAGTTAAATTAGTCGGGATTTGGTACGATGTAATAAAAGTTAAGGTTGTGGCTTACTTTCATACTTTAACCTGTTGCGATCTGTGGTTAGGTAAAGAAGGGTCATTGCAAATAATATCTTATATACAGGTTTATATGTTGTGTTTGTGTTGTGGACCCCAAACTACTGACCCAGGTTTGGAGGGCGTCACAGTTCTCATATGTTACTTGGTTGGAAAAGAAATAACAAGTCATAATCTGATCAACCATGTCCCTTTAAATGTTGCAAGAATGACTTCACTGTTGATCATCATGTTAACCAATCTTCCCAACTCCTTATACCTCCCAAATGTGAGATCACCAAGTGTTACCAATTGTGAGCTCCGAAAGGTCCCAGAGTATTCTAATCTAATCTGTAAATGTTAGTTCCCTAAGAGTTAGGTTCCAATCATAAACAGATTCGAGACCCGAAGTATCAAGAACCATGTTTAGGGATAGGGAATGGGATATGGTTTTTCTCTTTCTTCCTCACCGTGAGTGTGTGATTCTGTTTTGTGTACCTCACAAGTGTTTCACTCTTCTCTCCACTCGTGTTTACACTCATTCTCACAAGTGTATCACTCCTCTCATAGCTCCAAAATCCAGTTGTACCTGCAAGGAAAATCACCTTAGCCATCCTTAAGGAGGTCACAGGTGGTGCAATGGGAGTTCACAAATCCCCATCCTTGTTAGACTCGTCAGATGAATCTGAGTCATAATCTACAAGTTGCTAGTTTCCCTTTTAGGGTTCCAGATTTGAACTCTGGGAAGGTAGACAATGATCCAAAGAATTTAGCATAAAAATTAAAGTTTTCTTCTAATGTCTGTGAAGACATTTCCTTGTGACTCATCAGGTAATCATCATTGTCAACAAGTTGTCGATCTGCACCTATGTCAGATCCACTATCCGCAGATGCATCCAGGTTTATTAGTCCCGGGGAGGTAGACACTGACCACTGACATATGGCTATTGGATCAATATCCTCTCCTAACACCTGTAAAGGCAATTAGTCCATTAAAGAACCTTGAACAATCAAATCTGACCTTAAAATGGTCAAAACTCTTGTTTCAGTTAACTCATCCTTTGTGTATGTAACATTTCCTTGTGCATCAAGGATTGTTTATGTTTGAGGTGGTAACACTACATCGGATACCCTGGCCGACAGGCGAATTTCAATAGACGCACCCTGTTGAGAGGATGAATCTAGTAACTGTTTTGTGCCTTTTCAGCCATTACATCTTTTTGAGAAGATGTATGGGGGCTAGCAGTTGTCTCAGTTTTGATTTATTTCAACTTTGTAGGAGACAAAGCTGTTGGGTTGACTTCAGAACCTTCCTTATGTGGTGCACTAAGGCACTTTCTCCCTCACGCTCATTCATACTTCATTTTAGTGGTAAGAGAGTGTTGGTTGGTTCTGTTTCTGTGTTTGTCTTTATAGTCTGGGATAGAAGTTGTGGGTTTTCAACCTCATGACTATCAATGAAAGAATGCCATTGGAGGCTGAACCTACATCACAAAGCATATGGCAATATAGAGATAAAATGCACTTAAGATCTATAATGAATGAAAATTATGCATTTAAACTTTTGAGAGAAATGATGTACAATAGTGATTTCAAAAGATTTTAATGAAATAAGCAATCACCAATGTAGAAAGAAGTTTGATTTTTCTCTTAAAACTGTTCGAGTGCACAAGTCTGTTTTTATGCCTAAAAAGATAAGTGATTTGATAAAACCCAGACTGATGACCTAGCAGTATTAAGAAGAGAAAGAAAGATTTTGTCTTTCAATATGAATGAGTTTTTGAAAAAGCATTGATCACTTGGGGTAAAGTATAAGCAATTCTCATTCATGTCATAAGCTCCATAATCTATCTTTATACGATTATAATCAACAAAATTGTTTATTGATAAATAATCTTAATAAGACTGACTATGCTGCTAATTTCAAATTATAGTGAATCTATTAGATATAGCAACTCATATAAATTCACTAGAACTTAAAATCTCACAATTATCTGCAACAAAATATTAACAATATATCATTGTCTGATACTTGTCAAGTACTTTAGATACCAATAATTATGTTGCATCCTATTTTAAATATTAAAATAAGATATCAATGAATTAAATACCAATTATCTATCAAAAAGATATCAGCATTCAATTTCATATATCGTACAATTGTTAACTCCTAACAACTGTAATATCTCAAACAATATTGGTTCGATAAATAAAGCAACATTAACCAACATTGACTTGTTTGCAATCTTAGAAAAATATTCTAAGTTCCATATACTTTGATCCATTGAGTATTGCATCTATTATCAAAGTGTTTAGGAATTTGCAAATAAGTATAAAAATTATTTTAGGTGAACAACGTATGGTTACTTCTAATAAAGCAAAATCTTCATTGACCATAGTTGTACTTTAAGAGATATTTTTACACTTTTTATATTAGTATAAGTGACTGAGGATAAACATTGATTACTTAGAGGAGTTCTAACTAATGTCACAAATACTAATACTTCACAATTAGTTCATAGTTAAACTCTTAACTAAATATCATTAACTGATATAAGTCAAGAATTTACACACAACTAATCATGCTACAATCATATTCTGATTTCAGTGAATTCTTGAGATATAAGCATTGCTAAATTCACTAAAACCAAAATCTCATAATTAACTTATAACACATAAGTTACAATCAATATACTAGATATCAATTGTTGACAGATTTAGTTACAATCAATCATGTTGCTTATTTATTTTAAGTTAGTTTGAATTATGGAGCAAATAAAATCATTGAATTGCTTCTATTTCCATAATCCAAACTACCTAAAATAAATAATAGGTAAATAAATACCAAATATCTATGAGTTAGATACTAGCACTTAAATATTTCCATAATTATCGTTGAATAATCACCAATAGGATATATGACTTATATACATGACAATCACTCTCTGGATAATTAGTAATTTTAGAAATACTTTATAAGCATATAAAATATTGAGAGTTTTATACACATAACTTAGAAAATACTTCAACTTTCAATATCAGTGATTTTAGAAATAAGCATTGATTACTTAGAACAAAAAATCTAAATAATATCACTAATACTAAAAGTATCACAATTATTCGTACATGATACAAATAACTATGCTGCATATTATTTTAATATAATTTAAATTATGAGACTGATATAGAATGGAATTGTCTACAGTCATAATTTAAATCAATTAAAATAGTATTCAAACTTAATGTTATAATACTTAACTACCACAAATGTATATGACATTGTAATCATGATAATCAAGATAGTAGCACTAAGTACGAGTTACTGGATTACTGATAAATTCACAAGTCCTTTAAATATTGAAGATTTAATACTTGTGAACTTATATTAAGAATTCCTTATAGATGGGATTTCCAACTAATATGCAATGAATGATATCCCACACTTATAAACCAGTCTTGAAAAATTAACTTTAACAAGTGATTTAGTAAATGTTTCTGCAAGTAATTCTTTGACTAAAAGACATACTCTCGAAATAAATGATACCTGGTGTGAAGGTGCCTTGTCATAGAGTGTTCACAGAGTTGTTGGATTTGAGATTGTTTCTTATCATAACAAGAAATCAATCTTCGTCCACGAAGTTGACAGCTTCCTGAGATGCTTCTCCTGTCACTTAAGTTGACAGCTTCAGAGATGCTTCTCTTATCTTTCTTACAACCTGCATGATCTGTTTCTATATAGCCAAACATGTTAAGCATAATATCTTTAGGGTACTTTACTCCAAGAGTTGGTAGTTCCTTAAGATATCTAATAATCTTGTTAATAGCTATAAGATTGGATTCTCTAGGATCCACTTGGAACCTTGCACATTGGCATCTTGAGAACATTACATGTTGTCTATTAGCATTTGAGTGAAAGAGTGAGCTCATCATACCTCTATAGCTTGTCATTATACCTGAGTTGCACTGATCAAGCTTTAGTGGTTTCTGTTGGTAAGTAGTCTTGGCATGTTCAGAATCTTCTAAATTTTACATCTTCAGAAGATCCTTATACTTACTTGTATTTCCATCATCCTTTTGGTTTACTCGTGCTCCTAAAAGAATTGTTCTTTTGGCTTGCTTGAGCTCCTAAAAGAATTATTCTAATGGCTTGCTTGAAGTAATTCAAAAAAGAATTGTAACTTTTCCAACATGCTCCTCCATACCTACTCTGCAATTACTTAGCAAATAATCTTGCACAAGTTTTGTTAGTAGACCAACATATAACATTATCATTATATCAGAGCACATATATAACATTATGTTTGTGCCTAGTGATAAGAGAGTTATTAATATGACGACTCTACTAGTTCATATTAGACTGTAACTTCAGTTAGAGTGTCATACCATGTCCTTGACGATTGCTTGAGTAGTATACCAGTTCATACCAACCTGAAGTGAGATTGTGAAGAAGAGATATACAGAGTTCAATTGATCTGCTACTGCAAAGTCCATGAACTGTTGTGCATTAACTTCCTCTTTTGACTCACCAACCAGGATTGCACTTGTACACATCTACTAGAGTCCAATTCCAAGTGTAATGTGCATTAGGTGCCTGATATGTCATAATATCCTCAAGTCTCGTCACTGGTGCTATCTGTTAGATATCGCTTCCTGATAATAAACTAGCATCCAGTTTGGCCTTGTCCCTCATAAAAATGCCATTGTCATCCAGTTTGACTTCTGGTTATCCTTGTACCAATTATAGTATTGTCATTTGGTTTGGATACCAGCTTCCCTACAATCTGCTTGCTGATTGATTGAGTTCATCTTGTTTTGCAATCACCCAATCAATCCGGATCTATCAGAGCTTCTATAACTTTCTTAGTTTATTCTACAGATAGAGAACTAGAGAAATAATCATTCACACTCAGTAACCCTGCTAATCATAACTCCACCATCAGGATCACTTCAGAACTAGACTATGGGATTAATATAAATATCAAACCATTTGTCTCAGCAGATATATTCTTGTAGTGTCCTCTATATTCAATGTGGTTTTGTGTCTGACTAGTTGATCCTTTTTTTGCTCCCCCTAAGCTGTTGCTGGGATTTCCTGAAAATCCTTACCCTTGCTGACTGGCTTCATTGAAGTAATGAGTTGTGTTATACACTGCCATTCCACTGCTTGGATAGGAATCATCAATGCCATTAATTTCTCCTTTAATAGCTTGGAGCATGGAGTTGTTGAACTATGCACTTAGACTGTCAATCATCTTCGGTTGATCAACCACAAATTCCCTGTAGGTTGTAGACTCCACTGAGTAGCCATGGAAAATATCCTAACTATAGAAAATTCTCTCCAAACACTTTGAGGTTATCCAGTGTTTTCTTCTATTGGCCATTAACTCATTAGTGGTCTTCATGTATACATCCAGATCAAGGCTTGATCTAACTTGTCACAAACTGTATTGACTGCTCCAGCCCTTTTGTATTTAGGAAGTCTTGATTAGCTTGATATTTCCCTTGTAGCTTTAATCAAGTTCTGGTTCTTCCTTTGTACCACTCCATTTTGACACGGAGCTCTTAGTGCTGAATATGTCTCTACAATTGCTTCCAGTTTGATCTCCTGATATGATCAATCACCATCTGTGATGTCTTGTCTTGAGAATGCACGAACAACAACTTTGTTTCATAAGAGTAGTCAACTACCATCACTAAGGTATATCTTTACTTTGATGTGATGTTGTCTTTGACTTCCCTTTTTGACATGCCTCACATTTATCATCTTATGAATTTCAGATGAGGCAGTCCTCTCACTAATCCCTTTTCACAAAAGAGTTCCTTGAGTTTATGTTCAAGGATGAGAGCTTCTAATGCCATAGCTAAACTTTTGTCAGATGAAGCTTTACAGTAGAAACCATTGACTTCACCTTTTCAGAATTTCTAGTTTAGATACGAGCATTTCCTTTCCTTACTCTAAGAAGAGCAAGCTTCTCAATCTTCCTGCTTCAGGTGAGACACTAATCCTTCATTGAATTGACATTTCTGTCCTTTGATGCAGAACTATCTGATAAGAGGATTTGTGCCTTGATTCTAAAGCAAGGAAGTTGCTTCAAATTCCATAATGACATCCCTTTTCTGCATAGCTTGTCCCGTACTGAAAACCTTTGATGTCATCTCCAAAGATTACTGACGGAATAGCTTTTGTTGATCACATTTGATTGTGAGGCTCTTTCTTTGATCGTATGCCTTGAGTATGAATTATCAAGAATACATATGAATCAATTAACCTGTTATGTCCTGCACTCGCAAATGGATTAACAGTTCTTGGTACCCAACTTATCAGTTTGGGTCCAGTTGGATTAGAGTTTTATTATAAACAGAGATAACAACAGCTGTAACCTTATCATGCTAATTCTTATCTTTGAGTGACCATTTTCTCCGTTTTACTACCCTTGACAGATTTGTCTCTAGGCTAGGAGAAAAATGATTCCAACCTTACATAAGAAGGCCTAGCAGTCTTTGCCCTATTGTAATCCTAAACATGCTTCTTCTATAATTAATGCAAGTACTAGGAGATGCATTCATGGTATTGAAATAAGCAAGCATTGTATTATGAATACATGGCATTCATCCAGAAATATGATACACAGGAATTAAGCAATATAGTCATGATATGGAACAAACAGAATTAACAAATAAATCACTAATTCTATCTAGTCCAATCATGTTAATAAATCTCATCTATCTATCTCAATCCAATTATAAATTAATACATCTTAACAAACAATTCATATCAAATGAATAAATTACATTATAATAGGATACAGGAGATCAGCAAAAACAAACGTCTTATATGCTGGAAAGCATCTATCTCACTAAAGTAATTAATCATGTTCAACAAGTATTCAAACGCATATTAAAGATCATCTAAAGTAACATGCACAAGTTAAACATCAATCCTAGTTACCAGAGAATAATCTAGTGAACTAGTTCAGCATTATCTATGTGTGATGCTATCATGCTTGTGTCAGTGTTAAACATTTAAACACTATGATCTTATCATGCATTGAATATTAAGAACAAAATATTGCAGTGGTTCAATAATTTTGAAACCTGAGACATGTGAGTTGGACCATCTTCAGAGATTGCTATGAAAGCAAGATATTCATGATTCTTGTCATCTGATCCATCCCAACTCTTTCCCATGCACTATAAATTTTGACTAGCTGCTTCCCTAAGAAAACATTCCACCTTTGTTTCAACTCTTCAACTGAATCCCTACACATCCTTGTTTGTCAAGCTTCTTGTTCTGTTGTAGCAAAACCCCTGATAGCTATTTGACACATATTGTTTGTCATAGTTGTAACTATCAAATCTTGTTTATGTCCCCACCTCAGTCTGTAACCACCTCTTGAACTGAATCTGTAAGAATCTCTGCTTCAGAATATATAGGCTTGATCCTTGGATATAGCTTATGTACTCCTTGTGAATCTGATACGACCAAACTTCCCTGACAAGTAAAACACTGCCCCGACGTTCAGTCCCTCAAGTACTTCTACCCAAACTTCTTCTGATTCAGATAACAGTGACTCATACATTCTGTCCCGAGGTTCCAATTTTACTGCCTATAACTGAGATGTTTGGTTGTCCCCACTATTCTCTCTGACCTCCACAATTCCTGTTCTCTCTGACCTCCACAATTCCTGCCTGTATGATCTCATTGATTCCCGGATAAATATAACATAGGTACAAACCACTGAGTGACTGTATAATCTGGAATCATAGAGTTGTCTTAAAATCTCCGAGAAAAATTGTACCCGTAGAAAATTCATTCAATCCCTGCGTCTGAAAACCCAGTGGTATCCTATGGAGTAGCCTTTGAAGAGGTTCCACAATTTTCGTTTGTAGGTCTTGAAATCAGTTCCCTTGGAGTAAGAAAACCATAATCTATAATTTCCGTATTCGGGAAATTTTCGTCTGAATAGCACATAGTCTTTGTTTACTTCAGAAGATTAAAATCCACTTTAAAAACCCGGAGGAATCCTGAGTCTACCACCACTTGAGTACCCTTAATTTAATATTTAAGAGAAATTTAAATTTCCAATATATTTAATTTTCTTAGAAAATAAATTAATCAAAAATAAATATTTACATAAAATCTAATTTTCAAGAATTTCGAATTTTCTTAAAAATTAAATAAAATGTAAATTATTATTTAAGAAAAATTTAAATTTAAGAAATTTAAATTTATTTAATTTTCTTAGAAAATAAATTAATCAAAAAATAAATATTTACATAAAATCTAATTTTCAAGAATTTCGAGTTTTCTTAAAAATTAAATAAAGTTTAAATTATTATTTAAGAAAAATTTAAATTTAAGAAATTTAAATTTTACAGAAAAATAAATAAATCAGAAATAAAAAATTAATGGGATTACAAAAATGTTTAAGGGCTGTGGCGACAAGATCCGTGTGGCGACTCAGAAGGCTCGGTTCCTGACTTAACTGAGAAGCAGTTTCTGTGGCGACAATTTTCTCCAAGTCGCTATAGATAAAAGAGATAGGCGTGTAGAAAATCGTGTGAATTCGGAAACCACTGTACGCCTTTCTTCCTCGCGCGTGTGTTCACCCTTCAAACAACCAGGGCTGATTCCCAGTTCAACTGCCGCGCGTGGTATACACACGGAGGCTGCTCAACATCAAGACCCGCGCGTGACTTAACACAAAAACCTGCTGTGTTTGTTTACGTTGTACGTGAATTACAGTACATCTTCCTAATTCCAAGTACAAAACAATAAAACAAAACTGGCAGCCTATAAATTCGAAAACCAAGTTAAATTAAAAATATTATTTACTAAAATTTAAATAGTAATTTAATTTAATTAAATTTATAAAATAAATTTATTTAAATTAAGTTTATAAGATAAAATTATTTAAATTAAATTTATAAAATAAATTTGTAAATCAAATTTACAAAATAAATTTATGTAAATAAAAATTAATAAAATAAATTGATTTAAGAATCTTGATTTGTGTATCAATCAGTCAGCTCTGATACCAATTGATAGGTCCCGAATTATCGTAGAAGGGGGGTTGAATACGATAATCACTAAATTAAAATTTTTTTCGAATTTTTAACGGATAAAATATTTAGTGCTCGGTTAGTGTTTCGTGTTCTTGAGAGGAATAGTGTTTGGAACGATAAAAACGAGGAATACAAAATATTCGGGGAAATATATATTCGTATATAAATCCTCGAGGGTGTTTCTACACTCCGATAAATAAATTAACCGGCTACAATCTAAGAACAATAAAGTTCCTAACTACTACAAAGATTTATAAATCAAATCCTATACAATAATCTAGCTTTTGTTTGTACTAGGATTTAATTACCGGGTAACGATTATAATGCCCCTAAGAATATACAAGAATTGAATCGGGCATTATAACGTTACTCCGGTGAGAAGTTAAACGAATATTCTAGTATCTTGAACTCCTCTGTAAATCTCCGCTTCTTGTTTTATCAGCTCTCTTTTTGTTGGAGAAGAAGATAAACAGTACTCTCCAGATCTGCTGCAAAGTGTAGACTTTATACATAATAAAATTGTATGGCTGAGAATGAGTACTCTGTGTGGTGACCAAACCTTTTGTGGCGACAAGAGTGTGTGACGATAAGGGGGCTATGTGGCGACACCTGCTTTACTAGTTCATTACAAAAACACAAGTAACCTTCACTTGTGTGGCGACCAGGTGGTGTATAATACTAAAAACAAAAACTAACAATCCTGTTAGTTGAACTTAACAACCACATGTACAATCATGTACATGTTTTGTTTTGTTCTTTTATTTATTTTCTTTTTCTTTTTTTTTGTTTTCCTTTTCTTTTCTTTCTCTTTTTCTATTTTCTTTTTCTTTTCTTTTCTTTTTTTTTTATTTCTTTTCTTTTTCTCTTTTCTTTTTTTTGTTTCTTTTCTTTTTAAGTTTAAATTGTAATTAAATTAATTTATAAAATAAACTTAAATATAACTTATATAAATAAACTAATTTAGATTTATAAAATAAACTTATTTAAAGTTTATAAGATAAATCATTTTAAGTTTATTACATAAATTATATTAAAGTCCATTAAATAATTTATTTAATTTAACAATTAAACTTTGAGCTTCGCCAGTCCCCTGAGCTGTTGAGCTGTATATCCCGCGTACCTCTTCTCATACTTTAACATATAAACGTTCAATCCAAGTACGTTCCTCAACTTAACAATCCTTTGATAAATAATACTCAGATTGCTTTCACGAGATGTTGACGCCTAGTGCAACTGATCTGGTTCACAGACGACTAACCCCGATTCAGGTCTTCGTATTATAGCCTTGATTACATTGTTAAGCCTGCCTTAACTTTATTGCTTCGAACACTGACTGTCAATAAACAACTGTACTTTCACTGGAATCCTTTCTAGTACTTTAGACAACGTCTTCATTAACCTCTGTCTATACCCTGTCTTCAATTCTTCAGATTCCTATGCTTCGAACACTGTCTATCTTCAATCAATGTCAATACACTGAAATCTTCCGGTAGCACTTGTATACTGAATCTTCAACCTTTCTGAAACCCTGAAAGTCTTTAACCTTTGTTCTTCACTGAGGCATGATCATATTAAAGAACTTCTTTCAGTGACCTGTAGACAGACTTCAGGCTTTCTTCTAATCTTCTGATTCTTTGTATTTGCCTTGTCTTCATTCTTCCTGATTTCTTGTGTAGACGTAGTATTATTAACTTGTCATGTTCTAGTGTTGTGATCGTGTTGAGTTATCACGTAACTGTTCATACAGCTACGCAGTCTCACCAACAAGTTCTCAATAGTGGGGTCATCAAGGATAAATATCAATGATTCAATGACTAAGGAAGAAAGTATCGAAAAAGGATCATTACGATAATCAATAAAATATGTCACAACAGTTGCATAAGGTAAGTTTGAAAGGGGACATCACTTGCAATGGTTATAAGTGGGATAGTAGGGTACATGCATACGGAATTTAAGAGCATCAATAAGTATAAGCATTTCCTTGTGAAAGTAAATTGGAATCACGGATGATAAGGTTGAGAGACTTGCATAATATATTTTTTAATAGGGGAAAACATTTGCATAAAATGAGTATAAAAGAGGGCTACTTCCTTAAATAAATTTGAAAGGAGTAGAACACTTGCATAAAATAAGTTATGAAGGGGAGGTGCACTTGCATAATATAGTTTAAAGAAAACATCACTTGAACGATAAGTGAAGGTAGGGGGACACTTGCATAAAATAAGTTATGAAGGGGAGGTGCACTTGCATAATATAGTTTAAAGAAAACATCACTTGAATGATAAGTGAAAGTAGGGACACTTGCATAAAATAAGGTATGAAGGGGAGGTTCACTTGCATAATATAGTTTAAAGAAAACATCACTTGAACGATAAGTGAAGGTAGGGATACTTGCATAAAATAAGTTATGAAGGGGAGGTGCACTTGCATAATATAGTTTAAAGAAAACATCACTTGAACAATAAGTGAAGGTAGGTACACTTGCATAAAATAAGTTATGAAGGGGAGGTGCACTTGCATAATATAGTTTAAAAAAACATCACTTGAACGATAAGTGAAGGTAGGGACACTTGCATAAAATAAGTTATGAAGGGGAGGTGCACTTGCATAATATAGTTTAAATAAAACATCACGTGAATGATAAGTGAAGGTGGGGACACTTGCATAAAATAAGTTATGAAGGGGAGGTGCACTTGCATAATATAGTTTAAAGAAAGATAACTTGAACGATAAGTGAAGGTAGGGACACTTGCATAAATAAGTTATGAAGGGGAGGTGCACTTGCCTCTCCTAACGACCTTAGCTACACAAAAGCAACCGTGAGCTCCCCTAATCGAATTTGATGGCAAGATTTTTTCCTCTATCTTCTCTTGAACCTACACATATATACAACCTCATTACTAAAGGTTCTATACACAACTCGAATGACTCTTATACTATTCGACTTTAATACAACACATATGCACGAATTCACTTATTACCAAGCATCTCTATCACATAACCACTTATTGCACATAATAATATATCATTAAAATTAGTCACATATCAAAATGGCATAAAATTCACATAATCATACGAGTATCGAATGATCTCAAGACACTCTACCCTTGACCACTCGATCTTTGCTAATCCTCAATCTTAGACATCAAACCTTGAAATTCCTAGGTACTATAAATCAATTCTTTCGAGTCTTCTTAGAACATTACCTTATAATGACCTTTAACTATATTAAATATAACAAGACACACCTAGGCCTCACCTACTTGAACTCACAAATACCTCACATAAGCCTAACCTTCCCGAGAGCACCATTCAGCACCACCTTGTGTGCCTTAAAAAATTCGAACCCTTATACTTAGTGAATTCACTAAAATCATACTTTTCCTAACTCCTTACTCATAAAATTAACTCCCAAACTTGGTTTGACACTAAGTAATCACTTGGGCTCACCTATGGCTTCCTATAAAGTTGACATAATTCTGCCGATTGCAACTTTACAAACTACCCTATTTTACCCAACTTAAAATCCCTTAATCTTGCTCTAAGGTTGGTTCTAATGGATTACTAAGCTTCCCTAGACTCCATTACATCTTTACCTATCAAGGCATGTGGTTACTTACCCAAAACCAATCCTAAATTGGACCCTAAACACACTAACTCCAAAACTGTCTCTATTTTGGGTTACTCTCGGTTTTACACCAATGCACCCATGAAACCAAAGAGTATTCTCAACTTAAGGATACTAAACTCAAGCCTATAATATGCCTCAAAATTATGGAGCTTGGTCCTCCTAGGTCCTCACAAATGCACACTCAAAACACTCCAATCTTTTGACCAAAACTTCAACTCAACAATCAAGCTAAACTACCTTTCCTCCCTTACTCCCATTCGGCCCTAAACACTTCACAACAAGGATCAACAAAACTAAATCACACTCTCTATTATTCAACCTACCATTTAATTAAGAGATCATTCCATACTCCAAAAATCATAATAACCAATGATATATAGATACAACTATGCATGCATGACAATTAACTTTATTTTCGAACTTAACATGCATATATTTGAATTTTTAACTTCAAACCAAGTCATGATACCCATGAATTATGCTCCCTTAACAACTTATCATACTTTAATATATCAAGGCAAGTCATTACCTAGTGCATACAAAGCAATATCAAGACTAAAACCTCACAAATTTGAACATATAGCCAAGAAATCATTTAAACTTGATAGTACTCTACTAATATCTTTAGATCACAACCTAAAACTTACATGCAAGCATTTATATAATTATATGTAAAAACAAAACGTGGTATGCATGAGTTTATACTAAAATGCAAGACTTGAAAACATGGGGATCATTGACATGCATTAACTTAAATCAAGATCTAAGCTTGGAAACATGATTTTTATACTAAAGGCAAAGAAAACAACTTAATTTATCTCCATTCGACTCTTTTTTAATCCATAGCCGAATGGTGAGGAGGGGAATGGTGGGATTATAACACTTCACACACCATTAACTTCTCCAAAAATAATGTATCTCATGGTTTGGACCTTAGTTTCACAAGAATTAAGGCCTTCCACTTGAGTTGTTAAATAAACTAGACATGCAACACTTAATCACTTAAATTTCTACACCTTACAAATATAACTTGAAAAAAGGTTGGAGGGTTAGATTACACGAGGATCTTGAAATATTGAGTGAAGTTTGAGTGTGTGTGCGTGTTTTTTGTTCGGCCGAGAGAGAGGAAAAAAGAGAGGAGGGAGAGAAAGAAAGTGGCTTGGTTGAGTGTTTGATCTCTAGAATAATTCCACTTGATATGATTATGTGTTTTTATATGTTGATTATATAGTGGAGTGAGTAAGGACCAAGTTACCCTTCCTCCAAAATAACCTAGTTTTTGCATGCAAGGTTATTTTAGTAAATTGGTTAATAGAAAAGAAGTTAGTGGGGTTAAAAATGACATTAGTGTCCTTCTCTCCTTTTGAATGATCAAATGTATGCAAGGGCAATTTAGTAATCAACAAATATTTATTCACAATTCCAAATATCATTTAAAAGAATGACTTTTATAAATAAAAATATAATTCCATAAATTACAAGAATTTTACCATAAAATAGCTTGGAATTTTAGAAATTTAATGAGATCACTATTATAATTTTAAAGAAAATATATTTTTAAAAAGTAGTTTTCATCAACCAATAATATCTTGAAATCACACACAAAAATTCCAGATAAAACACTTCGCTTATCGATTTATAATATTCTACTACCATGGGCCATGTAGACATTTAGTTGACAAAATATTCATGAAAGTTTAAAATATTTACACATAATTGTCTAGATACAACTCTATTACGAGTACTTAAATACCGGTCGTAATAATTATTACAAACCATAGCCAAATATATTATTCATTATGGGCATCACTCCACAGATCTCAAGATCGAATCTCTCACACAATCTATTTATTATATAGGAATCAGGAACTTACTACAAGTCTGAATAGCAGCTCTATTTTATTATATTATATTACTTATGTGGCAATCCACTAGAGGATGTCATCACAAACATGTTCCTTCCCTTTTCTCTGCCTTGACTGATCTGATGGCCTGTCAACTTCATTCTTCACTGCTTTGGAGAATACAAGAGTAGAAAGAGTAAGCAACCGAGTGCTCAACAAGTATGATTGACTATCAAATTTAAACGATGACAACAATTTCCAAGAGCAAAAAGAATTCGAAATGTCAAGAGAAAAATAGCCAGCACATCACAATCATATACAGAAATTCTTATCTGGCATAATACCACATGATTCAAGATTAACTGGTTATTTTCCATCCCCGGTACATCAATGGTGTGATCAAATATTATAGTGTACCATCCTCCTGCGAATCTTACGCTCACCCGATCACGACTCGTCATAAGAACGCCTAACACACACTTGCTAGCATAAAGGAAGGGTTAACGTCTTAACCCTCGGCTGCACTCGTGCTGAATAATATGTCCGTACATTGGACTGTCACAATAATTTCTGTAGTTCAAATCCCACGTTGACCAGTATAGATGAACTTATCCCGATTAAATTTCAATTCACATCACATCATATTTTTTCAAAAATCACATCACATCTTCTGGATCGACCAATAAACCAGTGTCTTGTTTCGGTAAATGTATCACTATAACATCGATATGAAGGATATATCGATACATTCCAAACATAGAGATTATTCTGAATAATGAGAATAATCATGTCCATAAAAATATCATATCGAAGGTTTCTAGAATATAACAAAAAATAATGTGTTTTAGAAGGAAATAATAATTAATCAATTTATAATTCATGAATTTTGGAAGGGTTCAATGAATTGATAAAAGAAAAGAGTTTAAACAATCTATCCAACTGATGAATCGATGCAGATTCTAGAATGTTAAAATGAATATAGAAATTTATATTCGTTTGAAGAGAATTGAGTTAACTTTCCTGAGCAATAGGAGCAGTCATGAATACAAGTTATTATTTTTGTTGTAAATAGGGAATTCAGCAAATGATTAATTCAATAAATTTTCTCGAAAGAAAATAATCACAAATAAGGTTTTAGAATTCAAATCCGTAATATTCACCCAAAATAATAAATATATAAGTCAAGCAGGAAAAGAGCATAGAAAACTTGCCTTATTTTTTACAATAGCGCACTAGCAGTGAAAATTCACCTTCTCGGATTAATTAATTCCAACATCACTTACTTCTAAAAATAATGATCCACACAAAAGTGTTTAGTACAAATATCCAAAAATAATAATTTAATGAACCTTACATATTAAATAAATATTGATGGTAAATAAACCATCAATTTCTCAAGTACTCATTTCAGTCACTAATTATTTGCTAGGACTCAAATAAATTTTTATTATTTCTTGGAAATTATTCATGCGTTAGGATGATTTATTTAGTCCCTTAAATATTTTAACTCCACTCTTGTCCTCAAATTATATTTATAAATTGTTCTTTTTTTAAAGAAAGATAATATCCCAAATTAATTATTCACAAATTATAAATATTTCATGTATCGAGGTAATATTTAATATTTAAGGATAGCCTAATTAATTTATTTTAATAATCTAGAGTCAAATTCAAATTCACATCGCGCTAATTATATTATTCAAAAATCTTATATTTTCGGGAATACTCTTAAAATACAGTTTTTAATACGGAGTAAAATCCATCACAATACTCTTCAAAAACCATTTTTATACATTTTAATTACACACCATAATTCCAAATACAATTCCCTTATTATTATTACATTATTATTAGTACATTATTATTTTAATCCACAAATATATTTTCCACCCACCCCACCATCATCCTTCTTCTCTACTGCCACATCGCTGGAAGCCATGGCAGCCACCGGCGGCAGCCACCGGCGGCAGCCACCGTCCGGTCGCCGGTCGGTAACTTTCCGGCGGGGTCTTTTAACCCGTTTTCTTCTTGAAATTTATTAAAATCTACCCAATCTATCATTTTTCGAAGGTCGTTTTTCAAAAATTATTTCCGAATCAATTTTTTGGCCAAATTAAAAATTTCTGATGATCTCTCTCTTTCCTCTCTCTCTCTCTCTCCCCCTCTCTCTCCCCCCTCTCTCTCGCTCTCTCTCTCATTCGCCCTCTTTCTCTCTCTCTCTATGTGCCTCCTCTCTTTCTTTCCCGTCGCTACCACGCCACCACCACCAAAGGTGGCGGTGGCTTTGTTCCCCCCTCCAACACACCCGCATATACATACAAATACACACAGAAATATACACAATATATCACATACACAGATTCTTCCTCCCCCCTTTTATCTCTCTGTTTCCGGCCACCAACGCCACCAAGGTGGCTGAGGCGGTGGTTCTCCGGCCATCCAACCCTCCGACTACTCTCTTCATTCAATCATTCATTCCCCCTTTCATTCTCCACAAAATAAATCAATCACTCCCTTAAACAAATTCATAATAATAATTAAACACCCAAATTATATTTTAACCGATTTTAATACAATTTGGGGATAAAGCCCAAATCCAAGATATTAGACCCTAATAGCCCATTGGGTTTTTAATGACCCAACACAATTACATAGATCAATTCATAGCATTTTATTAATATTCATCACACAAAATAAAAATTTATTTAAGCATATCCTACATGATCCTTGATTATAAATTCAAAGCAAATAAAATCATAACTCTATTAATTAGAGAATGATTTCAAGGAAATTACCTTAAATAAAATTTGTGGATTTAATTTATTCCAAATTACTTCTCTCTTGATTGCCATTTCTAACTTTTCACAAAAATGATCTCCTTGATCTTTGATTGATCACCAACTACTCAACTATAATTTACTAATTTTGTGCTCGTAAGTGATGAAACTTCTCTCTTTTGGAAAATTGATGGTGTGTTTGGTGGGTTAATCCTATTTATAGATTTAATAATTAACTAAAGTGGGTTAATTTAACCATGGGGAGATCATTCTAGAAATCCCAAGAGATTTCTACATAATAAACAAAATATAATTTTACTAGTAAGGATATATATATATATATGGTCTTTTATTACTTAGCTCCTTTTAATCTATATTTTGCTATAATACTATAGTCTACACTTCTATTTCTTTGAAAACAAAATATACTTAGGGAATAAATTGAATATTTGTTAACTCACGAAATTCGTAAAATAATTTAAAGAAAAGAAGTACTTAGTATTTAATTTACGAAACAAGTCTAGATAAAATAAAATGTTACTTGTTAAATTTATCACATAATTCTAAAAGTAATATTGGGACTTAATTTACAAAATAAATTCCTTATACCTTAACAAATTTTGGGAAATATAATAGAATAAAAATATAAATAATTATAAGCATCTAAAGTCCATCCAATATTTTAATAATAATTTGTACACAAAACTAATAATTCTATGAATATTATAACCAAGAGAAGTCCCATCAATAAAATAAAAAAATAATATTGTACTTGATGTGTTAATAATTCAAATGTAGTGCTCCTTCTTATAAATTACACGATTAGGAAAATTAAATACAAGGAGTCTATTTACCTATTAAACTACTTTGATCTCTTGCCATCAAAATAATTAACTAATAAATATCAATTCACAGGTAATAATAAATTAACAAAATTCTCCGAAATAGAATTCGAAATCATTTTACTAATAGCATGCTCTTGATGCATTTCCAAAGTACTCAACAGCGTAAAGCAATAAGATTGATTATTGAGAAAATTTGTAATATTATGTTGAAATAATAACTTTTATTACTCTTAATAATACTTTATCAAATTATATGCAATAATTTTAAAAAAAAATCCTCTCACGTTCCCCAAGCTTAATCTATCTAACAGTCCAATAAGTTCATGTATCGTGCTAAGTCATAGAATAAAAGAAAATGTTATGCTAATTTACTTACTCGAAATTTCACGGGAGTTACATTAATTAAAAATAATTGAGTTTGAAATAAATAATTGTTGGAGAATACTCTATTTAAATGAATATTTAAAATAATTTTCATTGATCGAGTAATTAAATATAATTGAGGGAATACGATCTTTGGAAATCATTTTAAATAAATTTGAGGTATTTAATACATCGCAAAAAAATATCGAGTCCCTTGGAATAAAATAAGTATAGACTTTACTTGTCCAAAATATCTCTGGAATACTTACGGGTTTTTAAATATTACATACCGACCGACTCTCGATCTACAATATATACGCCACTCTACTCGCCAGCGTTAACATTTTTCAAATATAAACACCTTCGGAATACGTCCGGGTTCTTATAAACTTACACCAACTGACTCTTGGTCTACATATATTATTTCAAATCCGGTATTTTTACTATACCAAAATCATCATATCTTATGACTCAATATATAACAATCTGTAAAACACCATAAAAAATTCATCATGCATATATTGTATTATTTAAAACCAATCACAACACAACATTTCTTAAAAGGTAGGGTTTATAAACTTGCCTGGAGTCCAAGATACGTTTCCGACTTTCACTTGTTCCGAGTTTTCTAATCAACAAATATCATAATCTCAAACAGTATTACTAATCCCATCAATGACTTATTTACTAATAAGTTTAATACTTTAGAATTTTCGATATTCGACCTACTCGAAATAACTATCAACCCTTGGTTGCAATGGACGGTCAAAGTGGTTTTCCAAGATTGACTTTACCGAATGTTAATATTACTCGACTCGCACTCTAATATTTTTAATAAATCTAAAAAATTAATACTTTAATAAAAATCTCCTCAAGGAGATTTTTGAGTATTTTTACTATTTATCATAAAAGTTTCACTTTGAAAATATAAATTTAATTAGCTGGAAAAAATTTTAAAAGTTCGGTCAACTACCGAGTTTTACTATTCATAACGTTTTCACTAAAATATTGATTTCTCTCAAACCGGTAACTCAATTGATGCACTATTTACGCGTGCATGATCTAGACAACCTTTAGAACATATTATTTAAAAATAAATTTTCTGGGAAGAGGGTTAAAATCCCTAAGAAGGAGTTTTTAACAGTGGGTTGTGTTTGGCATTCTTACTCTGTGCGACCTCAGCTCTGACATTTTTATAAAATTGAAAAATCAATATTTTAACTTGAAATTGTTATGGAAGTTTGTATAATCCATCTCATACTCTTCTTAAAATTGTCATGATTTTAGAATAATCTAAAGTCGATCATTTATATTTTTAAAGTTCGTAATTCGTATCAGTTTTTGTTCCGTTAATCATTTTCACTAAAATGGACCTAATTTTTTAACCGTAAATCGAAATCATGTGGCTCAAGCGTCTAAATGATCCTTACAACAAGCTCTATCATTATCAAGTCTTATCTTTCAGGAAAATACAGTTTATATATTCTGTAACTTTGCATAAAACTTAGTGTCGTGATTCGGGCGTTATATCGTCGTTACGTTAACGATCCTGTTTCGTTAAAACTCTAAATCACTAATTAACAACCAACAACAATATATGAAACATATTAACTATTCATCATCATCTTTACCAATTTATTAACCTAGGAAAAACTCAATATAATTGGATGAAAAATTTATCTTACCTTAGTTTGATGATGAGGAAGCTTGAGAATTAATTTGAGAATTGTTCCATGAGCCAAGCTTGAGATTCTTATTTCTATTTTCTTAGCTTTCTTGAAAAATTCGAATGAAAGAAAAGAGGGGGGGAGGAGAAGTTTCTCTTGGCTTCCTTTGAAAGTGTGGTGGAAATTGTATGTATTTTGTATATGTTCAAGGTGTATGGAACAAGTTTTTTTTTCCAAGTCTAGACCTAGCTTGCACACCAAATGTCAAGTTTTATCATGATTAAAAACAAGAACCCTTATTTTAAGGAAAGTAGTTTTCTACTAGCTTTTGATTTAATTAGCTAGCTTGGATAATTTGTTGCTAATTAGGTTGAATTGTATTTTCATGGAATTTGCATGGCCTTGGTTCTTTTATTCATTCATTATATAATTACTTGGTTGCTTCCTCGCAGTCATGATAAATTCTCGTAATTATGATAAATCCTCGTAAGTGATTCGCGGGGTAATCCTTTCTTATAATTTTCTTATATTTTATTACCTTGCACTTGGGATTTATTCGTAGGATTCTAAATTCTTAATCATAATGTGATTCTCGTATTCCGCGATAGTCCGTAAAATAAGGTCGTTTTATAATATTAGTTTTCTTCGAAAACTAACGAGTTTTACATACACTCATTTAATATGTATAACCATAATATGAACTCGAAAACTTAATTTTCATACTTTAATATAGTGTGGCTAAAAAGTTTGTCCTCGATCGTCAGGATTACTATTCATTCATCGTTAAAAAAAGTCCTAAAAATTTGGGTTATTATAGTCTTCCCCCCTTAAAGGGATTCCGTCCCGGAATCAATTCAATAAAAGGTGGGGATACTTTTCTTTCCAGGTAGACTCTAGTCCTCGTGTTGACTTTTCAGAATTTGATCTTTTCATAAAACTCTTGCTCGTTCAACGACTAGGTGTCATGGCACTCGTTCCTTGCGAACCCTGATCTTCTACTATCTTATCCACATATGTTGGGTCTAGCTGTAATCATATGTCTGGAATTGGATTTAGTTTGATTCTTAACATAGTCACATGATTCCGAATATAAAATTGTCAACAATTCAGGGGTAGTGCTAGTTCCTAAGCCAACTTCCTTTTTTCTCTTTCGAGATCTCAAACTATCCAATAATCGTTGTTCTTAACCTTCCCTTCCTCTCAACAAAACCTAGTCTGTTAATTCATACTCTCTGTCCTAATAGTTCTGATCCGTATATCTCTATTGTTCATTCTGGGCTCCCACTAGCCGGGTTCTAATAAGGTCTGTGATTTTCTTTGGTCTTTTGACTTAACTGGGGTCCAAGTATCCTCTGCTTACCAACTTCTTCCCAACCCAAGAAAGAACGATTCCTTCTTCCGTACAGAGCTTTATAGCCATTCCAATGCTTAGTTGATAACTCATTATTGTCGGTAATTCAATTAACGCCAACCGGTCAGTTCTTCTTCCTCTAAAATCTACAAAGTGGACTATTACTATATATTTCATTACTTGAATGGTTCTTCCGCTTTTGAATTCCCTTTACGTGCTCTTAATCGCGTTGAAGTCCCATTACTCAATGTTTGTTCATTCCGATATATTATCTCTGTCGATTGCTTATGTAAGAAATTCTGGTGGATGTCCTACATGCTCGCCTTTTGTCGCATGCTTGGCATCAGGTTTAACATTTCCCCAACAGTCATGTAAGACACATCGTGGTCCCGTTTCCATCTCGAAGGAAGCACCATTTCGTACGTAATTGAATGATATGTTTTAGAATCTTGGAACACTCAGCTTCCGTTATCTGTCAGACTTCTTTTATCATTTCCCGTATAACATTTATAGTACTATGATACCTTCCGGGTCGTATTCATTATTCTCTCTAGCGCCTTAGACGTATCCGCTTTTATTGGGAACTGGTACAAGTGGCCTTTACTGGGCGTGTACGATCTTCTTTGCCTTTAGTCAGCTCTAACAATGACATCCTTCATCTTTCCACTTTGTCCTTCGTAAGGGATATTAGCAGCTCTTTTCCTTACGCTTGCATGGTAAGTATATCTACAAGAATTTTTTGTTAATGATAGGCGATTCTCCTAACCGCTCCTAAATAAAATGTCAAGCCTCTAGACATATCTCTAATGTTCTGGATAGTTCTCTCGCTCTACTTGTCAATTTGAGAACTCTAAGTTGGGCCTCTGCTTGTTCTTTTTCACCAAATACTTTGGGAAATAATCCAGCTGTGAAATTAAATCTTGGGTTCTTACGTGACGCAATTTCCACGGGGTCTCTCTGTCACCAATTATCTCTTCTATGTTCATAAAATTTTTGTCGAGTGGAGATCTATCATTGGCATAATAAAATAAGCGGTCTTATTTAACCTATAACTTATACTTCAGAACTAGCACGATGGCTTACTTGGTTGTTGATAATCCTATTTCAAAATTTATTATAATAAACTCTTTCTCCCATTCGGGTCATTTACAAGTCGCAATCGCCAAAATTTTAATCCTTGTCATTCCGTTTTCATTTTCAACCACGTCAATGACATCCCTTTTCATATTCAGTCATGACTAACATCCTCTTAAGTTTCTATACATCATTAATTCTTCCCGTTATGTAATAAAGGGTTCTCTTCACATTGTCTTAACTTCAAAATTCATTCGTGCGATCCTTCTCATTCATTTTTCTCCCTGAGATTTGTCATCCTCAATCTATCTTTTCCTACTTAAAGTGTCGGCCACCACATTGGCCTTTCCTTGATGATAATAGATTTCTCAATCATAATCCTTGATCAATTTGAATATAGTCTCTACCTTATGTTCAGTGTAAGTATACACTTTCAAAAATAAATAATAAATAAATTCCAAAATTTTCCTCATAAGTTAAACTCTTTGTCCCTTTCAGTGCGACCCTTATCGCGATTACTCTTGATCATTGTTAGGACACCTTATGTCATGGTCCTTAAGTTGCATAGACGTATCATTATATTTTACACAAAGTCCTCTTTTATCGTTAGATATTATTTATGTCGGGTTGTTACTAATCTTACCTTTACTTTTGGAAACCCTATTCTTCAAATTCATACACGCTTGGTCGTTCCCAAATCCATTAAGTACTCATTCCAACAAAATTTTGTAAGAGCGTAATTTCACTAATCACAAAAGAATTGAACAAGTCTTGATGCGGAGAAAGACTATTCAAGTTGTTGGTCATATCAAAAGTTTAAGGTAGAGAAATAAAAGGATCTCCTGATATGAATTATCAAGGAATACAATGATAAACGGTTTGGAGGAAGTACCATGACGGTAATTCGATACCAAAATAAGTCACCGACTATCCTAAATCTTATCATTACCAGTCTAAGGATGATCCCATCTTTTTGACTTCATAATTCCACATTCTATCTTACATGTCTCTCAACATCATTTCAAGGTCATCTATTAATTCGGTTCCAAAAATATATCTATCATTCCAGTGCTTTTCCTCAAAGACCTTATTCCATATTATTCCAAAATCATCTGCTAAGCCGATAGGGTCCTATGACATGAATTTGTCATGAATTATAAGTGGCCAGTTCCCCCGGGAACAGATCAAAGAGATCTCTCAGGAATCTCAATGCAGTCCATAAGTTTAGTGGCATGTGTGTGTAAGTGAACATATGGTACCGAATACATAGAGGTATGCGGGTATATATACGTAGTCTCTGACATTATCTCTACCGAAGAGTTTTGCTCTAGACTCATTGGTGTGTCCTTTTAGTAGGTTCTATGATCGAACCATCGCTCATTATAATCATACGCAATTTAATTGCAGACATGCCATCAATTCTTAACGCTCTCGATCTCTAAGTTAAACCATCATAACCTAATATATTAAGCACACTCATAATATCATGTAGTGTGCTCCTCCTATGATAAAGTCCTTATTTTACACTCAATCTTTCTTAATGGAAATAAAATCCTCTAGGGTATATTGGTCACTATTTCTGGTGAAATCGTTATTCATAGGGTGTTAGATTCTTCATAGGTAGAATGATACCTTTAGCTAGTTTAGATAACTCATTGACCTTAACTGTATAATTATAGTTAGACCTCCCGGTTCTCACAAGTGATTCCCTCTCATGGGCAACCTATAAGAAATTATGAATCACGAGGTTTATGTTATCCAAATCATCGTATGTTGTTGGTAATATCGTTTTTTCTTAAATTCCCTGGAGACTTAGCTCCGAGTTCTACATCCACATCCTTGACAAATCATATATGATTCTAATTTTTCTTCTCATCATTCTGAAAATCTCCAATGGTTCTACTAGTCATAGTTTAACCCCTCAAATAGACAGTTATCCTAACCTACCCATTGGTACTACGGTAGTCCAATGATGAACTCTATTTGAGCTCTTACGGAATCTCGCATCTAGATAAAAATCCTAACACTCTCATCTCTGAGTACTGTAACTTATTGCTCTTATACGTAACGCCCCCAAATTCGGGGTTAGAAATCTGGGTCATCACGTCATCCTTCAATCATGTATAACCTGTATTGATTTAATAATCCAACAGACCCCACTCTCTCTCACACATACCCATGTTATAGCCTTAGAAATGATGTACAAAATGTAATCTTCTTTTATTACAACTCAAATGTATTGTACATGATCTCAATCAATTATTGGTAATCTCTACATGAAGTCACAATAATTACTACTAACATCTTATACCTATTTGAATGCTCTGGTCCACCTGAGATAAAGCTGCAAGGGATTCTCCCCACGATTACAAATGACTAACTCCCACATCGGCATACTGGTAATCTGTTGTGTTATGACATTTAAAAGAAAGCAAGAGTGAGCAATAATGCTCAGCCATAATAATCAACAGTATGAAAAGACTGTTTAAAAAATTATATTAATCCGTATAAGGATATACATTTATTCAAAAGTAGTTTTCCTGGTGATACACACCTTTTCGAAACCATGTCTTTGATTGACTTAATAATTCTGCGAATACCTTTCAAGTAAACCCAACACCTAGGCTCGGGTTACCGTATTGCATATCAATTCCAATTGGAAGAATAGGAAATTCAACGAAGCCCTACCAAATGATGATCAGTCGTATAGCAGAATATTATTATTGTCATCTACATGTAGAAGGACGATTCCCTTTGTTATCGGTTATCACCCTGGCCGCATTCGTGCCTTTTCCGTGTCCATCCCTCTCAGGTACACACTTCGTGTCTATCCCTCTCAAGACACGATTTTGCGTCCATCACTCTCAGGTACGCATACTCCACATGTTCATCGGTATACAAGGTACCTTCTCATGCGGTACTAAATTAGGAGTTTCCCCAGTCCACAAAGTACTGGAGTCTACCCCTCCTTATCCTTTTAAGAATGCTATCTATATCCAGAACTTATGTTGTTCCCCAAGCATATTTCTTGTTGATAGGTACACATCAATATATATATGTATATATATATGTATATATATATGTATATATATATATAATTCCGAGAATTTTCAGAGGAAGTATTATGATAATGTGAGTTGACCGTTGTCAACAGATAAATAATTAATGGGGAGTTTCTTTTGATACCATAGTCAAAATATTTAAAATACGTCGAGATAATACATTTTGACGATCCGAAAGTATCAAACTAATTTTCTGGAGTTTAGAATATATATTATAAATAGATTTTTGGATCTTTAAATCATTTATCAAATATTTAAACCTCGAATATAGTTATATTTTTAAAAGAATATTTGAATTAATATTCCTCAACTAATTTATGTTTAAATAATAAAATATTTTTTAATAAATAAATAATTGACTTTGAAATAAATAATCGTTGGAGAATACTTCTCCTATTTAAATGAATATTTGAAATAATATTCATTGATCGAGTAATTAAATATAGTTGACGGAATACGATCTTTGGAAATCGTTTTAAATAACTTTGAGGTATTTAATACTTCGCAAGAGGACATCGAATCTCATGGAATAAAATAAGTATGGACTTTACATGTCCAAAACATCTCTGGAATACTTCCGGGTTTTTAAATAATACATATTGACCGACTCTCTGTCTACAATATTTATGCCACGCTACTCACTGAAATTAACATTTCTCAAATATAAACACCTCCGGAATACTTCCGGGTTTTTATGAACTTACACTGACTGACTCTTGGTCTAAATATATCATTTCAAATCTGGTATTTTTACTATACCAAAATTATCATTTCTTATAATTCAATATATAAATTTTTTTAAAACACTGTAAAACATTCATCATTCATATATTGCAGTATTTAAAAGCAATCACAACAAAACTGTTCTTAAAAGGTAGGGTTTGAAAATTTGCCTGGAGTCCAAGATACATTTTCGACTTCCACTCGTTCCGAGTTTTCTAATCAACAAATATCATAATCTCAATCAGTATTCCTAATCGCATCAAAGACTTATTTTACTATTAAGTGTAATGCTTTAAAATTTTCGATATTCGACCTACTCGAAATAACTATCAACCCTTGGTCGCAATGGATGGTCAAAGTGGTTTTCTAGGGTTGACTTTACCGAATGTAACTCTTACGCGGCTCGCACTCTAACATTTTTAATAAATTTTAAAATTAATATTTTTGAGTGTTTTTACTATTTATCATAAAACTTTCACTTTGAAAATATGAATTTAAATAGGTGAAAGATATTTTAAAAGTTCGGTAAACTACAGAGTTTTACTATTCATAACGTTTTGACTAAAATGTTGATTTCTCTCAAACCGTTAACTCAATCGATGCACCGTTTTCGCCTGCATGATCTAGACAACATTTAGAACTGTTTATTTGAAAATGATTTTCTGGGCAGAGGGTTAAAATCCCAAAGCAGCAGTTTTTAACAGTGGGTTGTGTTTGGCATTCTTACTCCGCGCGACCTCGGCTCCGACATTTTTATAAAATTGAAAATTCAATATTATCACTTAAAATTTGATGGAAGTTTTTATACTCCATCTCCTACTCTTTATAAAATTTTAACGATCATCTATATTTTTAAAGTTCGTAATTCATAGTAGTTTTTGTTGCGTAAATCATTTTCACTAAAACGAACCTAACTTTTGAACCGTAAATCGAAATCATACGATTCAAGCACCTAAACGAGCTTTACAACAAGATCTACCATTATCAAGTCTTATCTTTTAAGAATACACAATTTATACATTCTTTAACCTTTCAGAAAAATTAGTGTCATGATTCGTTACGTTAACGAACTGTGTTTCATTAAAACTCTAAATCACTAATTAACAACTAACAACAATCAATACAATATATTAACTACTTACTCAACTCAATAACTTCAAGTTCTTGAGTCCACAACATCAATCTTAACATCCAATAGACTAACACTCGTAAAATCAACAAATCAACAAATCAACCACCAAAACTATACTTTTATCCAAGATCCATATTTTTCTTGAAACTTAAACTTAATCAAAGTTTAAAAGAAGTTTTATACCTTTATTTGTTTCTTGGGAGGTTATATTCTTGATGGATTATGCTTGGTGAGTCCTTGGTGTAGTTAAGAAGCCTAAATCTTTCCAAGAAAATCAAGAAAATTTTTGAAGTTACTATTTATCACTATTCATCATCATCTTTACCAATTTATTAACCTGGGAAGAACTCAAGATAAGTGGATGAAAAATTTATCTTACCTTACTTTGATGATGAGGAAGCTTGAGAATTAATTTGAGAATTGTTCCATGAGCCAAGCTTGAGATTTTGATTTCCATTTCCTTAGCTTTCTTGAAAAATTCAAATGGAAGGAAAGATAGGGGGAGAAGTTTCTCTTGGCTTCATTTGGAAGTGTGATAAAAATTGTATGTATTTTGTATATGTCTAAGGTTTATACAACAAGCTTTTTTTTTCCAAGTCTAGGCCTAACTTGCACACTAATTGTCAAGCTTTATCATGATTAAAAACAAGAACCCTTGTTTCAAGGAAAGTTGTTTTCTACTAGCTTTTAATTTAATTAGCTAGCTTAGATAATTTGTTGCTAATTAGTTTGCATTGTATTTGCATGGACTTGGTTCTTTTATTCATTCACTTACGTAATTACTTGGTCGCTTCCTCGAAATCATGATAAATTCTCATAATTGTGATAAATCTTCGTAAGTGATTCACGGGGTAATCATTTCTTATCAATCCCTTTTATTTTGTAACCTTGTACTTGGGATTTATTCGTAGGATTTTAAATTCTTAATCGTAATATGATTCTCGTATTCCACGATAGCACGTAAAATAAGGTCATTTTGCAATATTGGTTTTCTTCACAAACTAACGACTTTTACATACACTCATTTAATACGTATAACCACAATATGAACTCGAAAACTTAATTTTCTTTAATATAGTGTTGCTAAAAAGTTTTTCCTCGATCATCAGGATTACAATTCATTCATCATTAAAAATAAGTCCTAAAAATTTGTGTTACTACAAATTGTTATTCCCTATCAATGTTAACAAAAGAATTACAGAAGGGGGTTGAATGGAATTCTGGTTTCTTTTAGAGATTATAACCAACTTCTAACGAATATATATAATTGTGTTTGAATAAGCTAGATTCGGATAGACAATAATGATATTCAAATCATAAAGTAAGTAAACAAGTGTTTAAAAACTTTCTGGTGGATTGATATTTCCACCAGAGATATATATAAATGTAGAAGATCTCTATGATGCAAAAGCACATAGCTGCTTACAAGAGTTTTTACAAACTTGAACTTGAGAGTACTAAAAGATAAATCTTGCTATTACTCTCTATTTCTTGCTTGTTTTGACTATTTCAATCGATAATAAAACTGCTTACTACACTTGATTTTTATATTACCAAGTTACATGTAAAATAAAACAAAACATAAATCTATTATCTAGGTTTAATCATATGTTTCTTCATTTCTCTATCCAATGCAATCTAGATAGATACAACATCTTTGAACCTCCATGTTTTGCATGGAAATGGAAATTTTCTTGATCTTCATAAACCTGACTATAGGCTGCCACATTCCTTTTGTATACAATCAACCCATGTGACTGTCAACTTTTAACTACTATTTGAATTTGTTATCCGTCGAGACTCTGACATTATCCGTTGATACTTCACTTGAGTTATCCGTTGAGTGTCTAATAGATTATCCCTTGAAAGTGTCTTGAGGCATTCGTCAAGGCTTTGTAGTTTATCCGTTAATAGTATTTCCTTAGTAGTTGATACTCTTTCACTTATGCAAAATTACTAGGCATCATCTATTTATAATTAGCCAACCTATTTTGCATATCTTGCTAGTAATCAACATGACTTAAAATTTCCAACAACTTCTAAACCTCTAAGTAATTACAGTATACAGAAATGTGCTATAAAACTTATTTAAATTTAAGCTACTCTATCAGAGGATGAAAAGGTATGATTATCCTTTGATAGTTACAAAACACTTAATTAAATCTATTAAGGTGTTTTGGTGAATTATCATCAAGTATACAACATATTCCTAACACAAACCATCTCAGTTACCGTTGGCACCACCCTCGCATCCACACTATGTATCTATCTAACTCGCCCATGCCATCATACACAACAAAAAGAGAACGGACACCCTCCGTACTATAACAGGTCTCTCTTCTCAGAACCAAACCGTCATCCAAAAACCTATCCACACTGTTAGGAATATATATGTATTAGTTTGATGATACATTTAACAAAACACTTAAGTAGAAATCTAGTGTCTGTAGCCTCAACGGATAAGACCACTTTGGCTACCGTTGATGGTGTAGCTTTACTTAGAAATAAGTCTAGTGTTGTAGCATATTTCAGTCTCTGTATTTAAGATGTAATTCTTAGAAGTTGAGAGAAACTATAAGTCATGTTGGCTACTAGAAGATATGCAGATAAGAAGGCCAATTGTAAATATTTCATGCCTTGTAATTTTGTATAAATGAAGTGGTATCAATGGATGACTTAAAGACCTTCAACGGATGAGAAGCTAAGCTTCAACGGATGTCTCTAAAGCTTCAACGGATAACGTCCTTCAACGGATGAGTGCATCAACGGATGAAAGCTTCAACGGATGTTCTGTTGATTAACCGTTGATAAGTGGTAGTTGTACCTACAAACAGAGGCACGTGGGGGAACAGAGATAACTGAAATGTGGCAGCCTAATTTCAGGAACATCAGAAAAAGCAGCCGTTCTACTCTAGTATAAAGAGACATAAAGTCAACAATGTATTGGAGTGAACTGGAGAAGAAACAAGTGGAGAACTTACTTTATTATTTTATTATATCCTTGTCTTCACTTGTAAACTTGGTAATATATAAACCAAGTAGCAGCTAGTAATTAGAAAAGAATTTTTCCAGAGCTGTTTAGAAAAATCTTGAGAGAAAAATTATCTAGTTTGTACTAGGACGCAGCTGTGATCAAATTCTTAGATCACAGAATTTCTGAAATACTGTCACACCCCCAACTTAAATAGCAAAATAATTATAGCTATTACATCATTTTAAAAAGTATTACACAACCAAAATCCAAGATCTTTACAGTTTAGGGTTTGAAACAGCCCAACACTACCAACTATTACATCTGATTACAAATACCGAGTCCTCACACAACTATTATTACTTATTCTACCTGAGCTCGAACATAAGCGTCATCATCACAGGTCTTACGGGCAGTCTGCTTGAATCTAACCATGGCTGCTAGCTGTAATATCAGGGTAAAGCAAGAAGTGAGCCAAAAGCTCAACAAGTGCAAACAATACAGCGCAAAGCATAAATCGGGATATACCTTTAGGAATGACAATGGAATGACATAATCAATGATAATCGAGAGATAAAACTTACGTGAGTTGGCATCATTTTGCTTGCATCAAAACAAATTTTAAAATCATACTTAATCAAAATCATTTTATGACGCTACGGATTACAGCCGGTGATCAGCCGCGAAGTAATCCCGAACCTCGCTGGGTTCTAAAACATTATTGGGAATCCCTAGGCAACTTTTAAGCCTAATATAAGTGTGGAAAGGACTCGCGTCTCAGTCCAGATCCACCATTCAAGAAAACATTTGTCCCCCTTTGGGACTGAAAAATCCACGTTTTAATCATTTTAAAAACTGATGCCGATTTATGACAAAATCTCTTTTGACTGTAATTATTTTTATCAAGGGATTATAGATCAACTTGAAACACTGGAAATATGACACTAAATCTCAGGGCCATGATCTACTAGACTTTACTATATTAGGGTAATTGAGAGGTTTCCATAAACAAGAACTTAGACAAGGAAATTAAGCCAGGCTATTGGATAAGATGAAAGAGTAATGCCAAACTAGGCTTAAAGCAATGGTTGTAGACAAGGTATAGGTATTGGAACATCAAGAAGATAGGCATCACTGGTACAAATAGGATAAAGGTGTTAAAATATAAAGAAAGTGATCATCAGCTCAGTATATAACAGGATATCAAGCTTTAGGGTAAGGATAGGGTTATCAAACAATCATGAATGTATTTAAGAAATGATTGGCTTTAAGGTATCAAAATAAAGTTTCTATCGAGGTTATTTCAAGAGTTGAATTCAAAGCATCAGGGTGCAACATCAAGATTTCTCAGGGATCAATAGCATGATAAACAAAAGGGATTAATAAGATATTATAACGCATTTCTAATTTATCATGGCATTAAACTATCATGAAAGACTTTTGAACTACTTGCAATATGTACTCGAGGGTTCATGGCATCTCTATGTAACTCACAGATAAACAAAAGATACTCTTGATTTAAATATATCAAAATGACTCAGGATAATTGCATCGATATATATATATGAACTGTTTACAGTAAATGCGAAGGTCAAGTTGAATCACTTGCCTTGAGATAGACTGGTCTGGTCTGACTGGTAGGAGCAACAACTGGAGCTTCACTCGACTTTTATGGCAAGTTTTCCCTCGTCTCGAGATCCTACATAAATAATAATAATCCTCATTATAATATATTCTTTCCATCTTAACCTATTTATAACCCGAAATTAAACATAGATGGCACTTAGGCCTATACACACTTAATTCATATCCAACATTTATATTTTTAAATGTACACACGTAGCCACATAATCACATATCGTATATTAATACCAAATAACATCATATACACCATAATGCCACACTAGGCTTGGATGATCTCGACTCACCACTCAAGTTACTTGGTCGCTAACTAAACGAAGTCTTCGAATTTGGGCTTCCTAACTCAATGTGCCTTTCTTAAATTATCCAAAACCTATTGACCCTCACTTGTGCCTTTTGTTCTACTGACCTTACACTATCTTACAACTATGGTGGTCGACCTAATACTCACTTCTAAGTGTCCTAAAACTATGTGATAAGTGAAAGTGCTCACTGGTGCAAATTTCAGAATGGTAACTAAGGTTTCTTGAGTGCATTAGACACTCTTAAACTACAAGTTTTTCTTCAAAATTTTTACACAAGACTCTCCTGACCTAAGGGCATCTCACAAGCTTGATGTGGCTCAAAGGCCTGGCTTGGGCCTTCTTGGGCCTAAGCTAAAAGTCCAAGGTTCCCCTGTTTTTCTGGGCAGAAAATGCCCTGACTTGAATTAACTTGTGACACATGGTTCTAGCTCATATCCTATGAACTATGGTTGGAAAAACTTCTCTGACATACCCTCTAACTAAGGCCCAATTGGGCCTAATGAGGGCCTACCCATGACATGGCCAAATCTCCCTATTTCCAAGTTGCAACAAAACTGTCCCCTGCTGGACAGATTTTGTTATTCTACTTGTGCACCTAACCAAATGACATGCAAACCTCCAACCAACTCCTAAAACCTATTATATACTCCCCATACTAACTTCTGGTGGCTTGGGCCTCAAAGTGCCCATCAATGACATGGTCAAAACTCACTCTAAACTCAGGGTACTAAACTGATTTTTCTGCAGAAACTATAACTCTCATTTTCCAAGGTTTTGACTTGACAAACCCAATTATCAACAACTAAATACTTAAACCAAGACCTATACTTGGTGTTCTACTGAACTAACTCTTTTTTTTTCTCAAAATACCCTTGGTGAGATCATCCTTACCTATGGTGCAACTATGGCAAAATAAAAGAGACTACTCTTTACAACTCATAAACCTTTATGCTTTTGAAACAACATGATATATATTTTTATAAAAGATAACCACAAATTATTACCATGCAACAAGAAGCATAAATCCATATTATCACATTATTCCTACTGAAATTAAGGCTCACTAACAAAATCTTTTCCAAATGATCAAAATCTTACAACAAACTAAGAGAATTCCACATGCATGCATGCCTTCGGGTTTTTCAACCCAAAACAACCCATTTTCTACATATATTCCATCTTAAAATTGACATGCAAGCCTAGCATAAGGTATACCTAGATGATCACTTAGCATGCAAGGAGTTTTATCAAATTATCACCACAAAATTTAAGTCATTATCACATAAACATGCAAAAATTGATCAAAACAACAAGAATGATTTCAAGGACCATTCATTCGGCTCCCATATGGTCATGGCCGAATGAAATGGATGGAAATGGCCATTAAATCATCAAGATTTTCCTTCTCATGACTTGGCACTTATCCATTCATTGTAGTCCTCTCAAAAACAACCTTAAATCCATAAGAATCAAGATTGTATATTTGAGTTTCACTAAACCTTAACATGCAACTTTAAAACTTAAACTTTTACTCAAAACTCTTTGGAATATAAATGATCATGATATAGGAAGTAATATTTACTTGTATGGGAGGTGGAAACTTGAATGTGGAATGAAGAAAAGGGGAGGGGGGTAGGGCTTCGGCAAAAAGCCGAGAGGAAAGGTGGGAGGAGGGAGAGGAGAGGGAGAAAAAATGTAGAAATGGTGGAGTGATCATCTTGATTGTTTGGTTTTTATTTGCCCACAAGTGAGTGGATGTGAGAAATTACAAGAGTAACCCTCTAGCCAAAGTTAGGCAAGTTTGCATGCAAGGTCAAGGAGGTAATTTGGCTAGCAATTTGTGAGTTAGTGGGGTGGTTATTGACTCTTTAGCCCTTTGGTTAAATAGAAGAGAGTTTGCATGCAAGGTTATTCATGTAATTTGATAATTATTAAGCAACTAATTTCCAAAGATTTATTTTTATATAATAAAGTACAAGTTCAAAAATTATAAAATTTATACCATAAAATAACTTGGATTTTTAGAGACTTTATAAAATCATTTTCAAAATTTGTGTACAAAATGTCTTTTAAAAGAAAATTTTTCCAAAGCTTAGAATATTCCTTATAAATCAAAAATAAAGAAATTAAATAAATTCTTGCTTTGAAAAATCATATACTACCCAGAGCAAATTTAAAATGCAAAAATTTTCACTCACACAAACGTACAAGCATTGAATATATTTTTATTTAACTTAATATTATTCACAAATAATATTACATAAAATGCCGGTCGTAACATTTCAGATAAAAAGTTAAGTGTCATTTGCATAAATAATGAGGACAAGTTCTGATGGAAGTTCTGATGATTAACTCTGAAGAAACAAGTCAGTATTTGTATGAAGGAATCACAGATACAAACATTCACTTTTTGAGTACAGAAGCCATGTTCTGATGACTGTTAAAATCTGATAATAGTCAAGTTCTGATATTAAATTCTGATGGAAACTATGATGCTTATGTGGCATTATTTTTTACTTGACTTATTAGTGGTAAATACTGTAACGGTCATATTTAATCAGAATATAATTATGTGAAATAAAAACAGTCATAATCATTGGGTTAGTGGTAAACGTGTTTGTCTTGAAAAACTGCATGTGCACGTTAATTATTGCTTATTTCTCGTGCCCACTAACTTTGTTTTAACTATTTAATGGATGACAGGTGTACAAGTGTCTGTTTTACTTCTAAAAGGACTGTTGAGTGGAGAGAGTATATATATGGAAGTTAAAATATTTTCTAATCTTTTACCTACTTTTCTATTCTTAATCTCTCTTATTCTCTCTCTCTTTAATATTATCTGAAGCTTTTTCATACAGGACTTTTATCAAACACCTTGTGCACAATATATTTTCTCACTTATTTCTTACAGAAATGGCACCAAAAGACATCATTTTCAATGGAGCCAAGTTTGTCCCCAACAATTACTTGGCTATTCTTAGCAAGTGTGAAGCCCCATCAGATCTTCATTTCATTCAGGACTTCCTTGCTAACTCTGAGATTGGGTATGCTTTGACCCAACCAGAAGCCATCTCTGGAACTCAAGTGTTGGAGTTTTGGAGAAGTGGCATATATGATGATGGTGGTGCTCATGGGTCCCCAAGTATTATTTTTTCAACAGGGGAGGATGAGCATGTAGTGACTCTGGATACAGTTCGACAGGCTTTACATTTTCCAGAAAATTGTGTCTACAGTTCAGCAGTTGAAGAGCCAGTCCTTTAGCAGATGATGGCTAGTTTGGGCTATGAAAAGACATTGGCAAATTTGGGTCAATTGAAGAGACCTCACATAAGGAGGGAATGGAGTTTCTTCTTTGACTGCATCACAAAGGCCTTTGCCAACAAATGTTCAAATTTTGATGCAATCCCCATTCTCAGTCAACAAATCGGGTATGCTCTCATTAATAAAACTCATTTTGATTATGCAAGTGCTATTTTAGGATTTATTGGGGATAGGATGATAGAGGATAGAAATAATGTTTACTTTGCTAGATTCTGTCAGCTTATTTATAGTTTTTGTTATCCTGATGCACCCCACTTAGCAAGTGAGTTAATTGAACCTTTTAAACTTGCTAAGAGAGCATTTACTGACTTATTATCTACTGATAATAAGAAAACTGTTTTGAGAACCCTCTAAATTCCTACTCTGTCAAACAGTTTTTGGTAAACTCTGACCCAAACACCTACACCTCCATATATATTGATATACAACCAACCCAACCTCCATCAGCACCTAACACAGCTACACAAACACCTCAACCTTCTCAACCTCAATCAACTCAATCCCAGCAACAACAACAACCATCAGCACATACCATCAGACCTTCATCTTCCAAACCTAAGAAGACAAAGTCTGTTCCTCAGCCTCCACAAAAGAGAAAGAAAATGATTCTCAGGGATGAATCTGATAGTGAAGAGGAAGTACAGGTTCATGCATCATAACCTGTGACAGTTGAAGCTGCAACTGTGGATTCTCAGAAAGAAACTGCAGCTGAGGTTCTGATACCTTGAAGAGGAAAAGAATTTTAAACTCTGATGATAAAGCAACTCCTTCATTGGCAAGGAGATTGAAGAAAATGAGGGCTAAGAGGAATTTGGCTAAGCCTCCATCAGAAGATACTGAAGATGATGAGGAAGGAGATCATGAATCTCTGATCTCAAAGGAGCCAATTATCATTGAATATCAGCCACCTCTAGCTAAAGACCAAGACACTGTTCCTGATACAGTGGTTACACCTCCAGTCTCTCCTCTTCATGGAGATATTACAGTGGAAGATTCAGGATTAATTCCTGAAATTGATATCAACAGGCTGCACACTCCTACTATTCTGTATTTGGAACCTCCTACAGCAACTCAGACATCTCCAGCTTATTCTCCAATTTTACATGCTGATACTGAGATACCATATACTCCAATAACACCTATTCTGGAGATAAATTCTGATGCTCAGAATTTAGATGAGATTGTTATAGAATCTCCAGTTGCTTCACACACTCTAGTACTGTCAGAAGATGATGAGTCTTCCTCAAGTTCAGAAGACAGTGTTTCTGTTGATACTCCTGCTCCCATTCTAAGAAAGGAGGCACTAATTGAGAAGTTTGTTGAGCAAGCAGCTCCTATTCCTTGGGAAGATACTCACGGAGGTGTGGAGTGGACCAAGAAGTGGAATAAATCAGATTTTATTCCAAGCACCAAAATTCTGACAGAGCATGTGTCAAAAGCTGATGAGTTTTTCACAAATGCTTATTTCAAGACACAACTCAAAGTCACAGCTCTGTCTACCAAAAATCTTCAAGGTCTACACTATGCTACTCAAGAAAAGGTTGACAAACTTCTAGAAAAGGCTGAAAAGCTGGATATGGAGACCAAGCTTGATAAAAAGAGGTTTATCAGACCTATTTTTGAAAAGGTAGAAGCAATTGAGAAAGCTCAAGAGAAGCAACAAGACTAAATCTCTGAGGTCCTGGCTAATCAATCTTCTCACCAGGCTCAATTGGATGAGATCCAATCTTCAGTTGAACTTCTTCTCTCACTCCTACTATCAGATGATGCCAAAAGAGGGAGAAGATAGTTAAGTCCAATGCTCTAATGATCAAATACTGAAGAAGAAAGATGATGAAGCTGATGACCAGGGAAACCCTATCAAGGGTAGAGGTCAAGTTCAAAGTAAAGGGCAGAGCAGCAAGGTTTCTTCAAGGAAACTAATTACTGAAGCAAGCAAATCTTCTACTCAAAAGAAGACAAGTTCTGAAGTTGCACAAACTCAAAATCTGATAGCAAGTACTGAAACTCAAAATCTGATATCAAGTTCTGATGAGCAAAGTCTGATGACAAAGCCTGATGTTCTGATACAAGGTGGAAGTCAAGATTCTCAAAAGTTCATGCAAACTCTGAAGCTCAAGGGAAAGAAGACTAATGTCTACTACAAGGATCCCAAGATTCAGACACTTGATGAGGAAATTGCTAGAAGATTGTTTCTGAAGCATAATCTAGGAATGGATTTAGAAAATCTCAAGGAGGAAGAAGCTAGATTTAAAGCTGAAAAGAAAAATCTAAAGCCAAAAGCTTCGGTTGCAAAGAAACCTCCAAGGCCTAAGGTAAAAGGCATTGTGATCAAGGAGAAGTTACATACTGAGGCATCAAAGCCCAAGACAAGATCATAGATTGAGATTGATCCCAAAGAAAAATGGAAAGGAAAAGTTGATGAACCAACCAAGCCACTGGAGATGAAAATTCCTCAAATTCTGATAAAGCCAGTGTGTAAAATGGTTCAAGTTACTGATGATATTCTTGCTGAAGATGAAGATGTTCAAACTCTGAAAAAAAAAGAAGATTTCTGAAGAATCAAAGACAACCTCTGACAAGGCTCAAGTTGTAAAGAACAACAAGCTATATCTGAAATAACAAGTTCTGATAAAGTCATCAAGTCAACCTCTGACAGTGCTCAAGTTGATTTAGACAAGATGGAAGTATCTGATAAAAAGAAACTTCTGTGGAAAAATGTCAAACCATTAGATCCAAAGAAAAGCCAATTGCTGTCTACTTTCATGACTATTGGCTTAAATGCTAGAGAACCAAGAAACAGGGCTGGACTAGGTTCTAATGAAGTAAAGATCAAAACATGAGTTGAAGTTGCTACTAGAGATCCATTTCTATTGACTGACAGACCTCTTGAAGATGTTACACAGAAACACCTTGATAAGGTTATCACTGTTCAAGTGGTACTGGATGCTCATGGTAAGCACAATGTCAAGGAAAATCTGATTCTATTTCTTGAAGATGGAAGGACATATCAAATGTCAGAATCAGATGTGTTGAACAAATCATTGAAAGAACTTCAATTCTTTCATTATCTTTTAGAGGTAAAGTCTGATATTACCAGGAGATGGTCAAACTTCATATTGAAGACCATCAGAGATAAAGCAAGAATTTCTGGTTCAAGAGTTATAGAATTCATTCCTAGTATTGTTGAAGATGATGGAAGTGAAACTCCAATGAAGAAGGATTCTGCTAAGCTTGAAGTGTTACTGAATGAGAAATGTCTGTGCTATAATGAAGATTCTTCTCATCCTAGGGTAATAAGACTGAATGATGGTTTAGAAAGAAACCATATCTCTGCTTTAAGGACTGCAATCTACCAGATTGGAAGTCAGAATGAAGAGATGAAGCAATTCAAGGCTACAATGTCTCAAGTCCTGAGGATTAAAGAAGAAAAGATGATATCAAGCTTTGTCAAGAATCATTATGGATTCAGATTGACTCAGTGAAATTGGTAAAAGCTACAAGGACTGTAAGTTGTAGTTAGTTATCTAGTTAAACTCTTATTATATTTGTACTTAAATGTTTTTGACATAATCAAATCTATTAACTTATATATTTTGCATAAATTACAAGTTGGGGGAGATTGTTAGATATATTTGAGATGTCATGTCTAATATGATTCATGTTTAATTTTTAGATCTTAACAAACAGGACATATCAGGACTTACTAAAATCAGGACTTACTGGAATTCAGAACTTAATATCAGAACTTAAGGTCATATCAGAAATTAAGTGCGGGAAGACTTTCATATAAGGAAGGAAGATGATTTACAGTAGAAGATCAAGACTAAAACAAAAGAAGATATGCATGGAAAGAGTTAGAAGACTGGAAGACTTGTAGAAGATATCTGATTGATATATTTTAGGAGACAGAATTATATTCCATATCAATTAGAAGTTATCTTGTAACTGTGTACTATATAAACACAGACTTAGGGTTTACACTATATGTGTTATCATTATCGAGAAGATTATACATTGTAACCTAGCAGCTCTTAGTGATATTTGTTCATCACTGAGAGAGAACAACAGTTCTTATTGTAACAGAGTTTATTCAATATATTTGATATTTGTTACATACTTGTATTAAATCGATTTGATTGTATTAACACTCTATTCAACCCCCTTCTATAGTGTTGTGTGACCTAACAATCTAAACGATAATTACTCGATGATCTACGCGTCAAAACCATATCGTCTACCCATATGATTGCCCACACATAAAGAAAACAGCCAAACACAGGACTCTTAACCCACGTACGCACGTAATTCACATAGCACGTAATCATATACTCTACGTATCACATAATTCATATCACATATGACTCAGTTCATCATAAGGTTCGACTCGGTATGTTTAAAATTGAAATCGGGTCAAAATATAATTTATCGATCAATAATCGACTCAAATTGACTCGTAAAATAAGCGACCTTTCGAAACAAAAGAATTTGGGTCTCGAAAGTATTTTTAATGAAAGCGAAATATTTTTCAGAGTCTAGACGCGTTCGTTTTGTATTAAGCGGATACTTAAATATATTTTTAAAAGCTCAAAATAATTTTTAAATCATTATTTAGGAAAAATCAGAATTAAAAATAATTTTTCCATAATTTTTAGAATTGAAATAAAATTAATACAAATTATCTAAATAAACTGATTAATTATCAAAATAATTAATCAATTTAAATAAATAATAAATGAATAAAATTTCAGATTTTTTAAAAAATAATAAAAGAAAATAATTTTTGGAATTTGAAATTATTAAGTAAATAATTTTTAGAATTTAAAATAATTTTTAAATAATTTTTAAAATTAAAAGAAAGGATTTTTAGAAAAATAGAAATGAATTTTGATTTATTAAGGAAAAGGAAAAATCAGAAACAGATTATTAAAACTGAAATTGAGGATTCAAGAATCAAAACCGGGTCGGGGATTTGGATTAAAACGGGTTATGAAGAAAAATCCGGGTCGGGTTGAATACCCCCCGGATTCTGGAGAATTACCCAGTTTCCGGCGGGGATGACCAACTCCGGTGAGTCGATTCCCGACCAAAAAAGCCCCTGTTTTCTTCTGTTTTTCAGTGTAATATGTCCCATATCAATTCATATCTATAAATCAAACAACAACCAACACAGTTCATCATTCAAGCATCGTTTCCGATCAAAGTCAGAACAAAACTGGCAATAGCTCTGGTTAAAACATAACCCCCCCCCAATTTCTGAACCAAAATAAACGATATGTATAGCAAAATGAAGGTAAGAATCAAAGGAATCTAACTACTTAATCAAAAACAACCACCAATCAATCTGTAATCCAGAAATTAATAAATTAAAAAGGAAGAACTAATACTTCGATTTTACAAAATACTTCATCTTAAATCAAGATAATTATACCGAAAGAATGACCGTGAATCAGGCTTGATTTGGTATCAGTATCGGCAAGAACGAATTACAAATCAGTGATCAATCGATCGATTTCCTGATGAACAAACCCTAGCCCCCAAAATCCTATTTTCTGCTTTTTTATATTTTTTTTGTAATTTCTGAAAATAAACTAAAATAAAATAATTATAATCTTCTATTTATATTAACTGAAAAATAAATACCCAAAAATCAAATAAGGGTGTTTTTTATCTCTTAATTAAAATAATTGGGCCCAAAAATAATAATTATGGGGAATAATTTTAAAAGCAATAAAATATAAAATTTATGTCAAAATTCCCCAAAAATTGTAAATAATTTAAAAATACAAAGATAATGAGTATTTGAAATAAGTATAATTCTACAAAAATAAAAACATGAATTTTGTGGGCTTTAACGTCCCGGTGGGGTCCCGGTCCGTTGATTTTTGAGAAATCAAAACGATTTCTAAATTAACAGAAAACTCCGAAAACACATAAAATACACTCAAATGCACATAAAATGAGATAAAAAGAATACCTCGATAATAACGCAGTTGGACACGCATCCAGATTGCGTATACTCTCATATAAACGCATTTTAAACACATTAATAAATATCTGAAAAATATGTTGGTCCTTACAGGACCACATACAAATCTATCGCACGCTAAATCATGGCAAGACACATTTTTAAATAATATTAAACACATAATAATTCATTTAACACGTAACAAAGTAGCTGTAAAATATTATTTTTAATATTTTTAAACCTCGCCCTATGCCCGGGTGAACACAGGTAAAATATTAAATAATATTTCTGACACAGATAAAATATTGAACCGAGAAAGATATCCACTCGATCCCCAAGACTAGAAAATACACTCAGTTTTACCGATATTAATAAAATGATCGGCTTTCAAATAAACTTTTGAAAATAATACCTTTAAATAAATATTTTCAGAAATTAGCAAGGATCGACACAAGACTTAACAATTAGCATATTATTATTTAATAACACAAACCCGTTAAACAAGAATAAAATATCCATTATTTTATTCCTTCTAAATCATAAAGCACACATATATATATATATACAAATAATAATTATAATAATTCTAAAAATACGGAATATTGCAATCTACCCCTTATAAGGATTCCGTCCTCGGAATCAGTAGAAGGGAGCACTAGGGATCTTCTGGCCAACTTTACAATCTTTGATATGTAACTTTTGTCAAAATCTCAAATAAAAACTTGGATTCCTTGTATAACATAATGATCACGGGAGGTTCACTCTACACCACTGTTCCATCCACATCCTTTTACCAATTCCTCAATAGAATTACTTTTACTGAATGCTAGAAAGAATAATAGAAAGGAAGATAAAGAGAAAGAAAATAAAGAGAGATGTGGATATATAAAGAGAGAAATAAAGAAACAGATTGACTTCGTTATACACCACTGATATTCTAACCACATTAAAGTTCACTGTTGCTATAGGTATGCCCATCACATTGCCTTACTTTCCATTGACCCGGATAACTCATCTCAACTTAATTGGCATGCCTTCGAATATTTGAGATGGTAAAATCATGGAATTTTAAAGAGAAAAGACTTTTATATCATAACGAGTGTCCCACCATTGTGGTTACCAAAATATGAATTTGTGAGAAAGTATTGTTGAAATGAAATAATAACTGAGAGATCATTATGATCAAATGAACTTGGTATTACGTGTTGTTAGTCACTAAACACGCTCTAAAATTACACGCAAGTATACGCATTCGCAAGTAATATAGAATTCTTTCTAGTTCATTCCCACAGAGACTAGTTTAGGTTAACTACAATTTATGCATTTATGCAACAATGATATGGCTATCGTTCAATGCTAAGATAAATAACAATTTGGGTTTTGATTATACTATGATTAACTATTAAGAATTATACTAGGGAACATTAACTAAAGAGAGTAAAGAGAATTGAATAATATATGACACAAACATGGGATTCTAACTTCATTAAGTACTTCATTCGATAGCCTTTTCATTCTTAACCTTAGCATGTAATGGTGATGACACTAATCAAATAACATGAAACTGATAAACGCCAACTTTCATTGTATGAATACCATACTACCAGGCATCCACAATAGAGATAGAAACTGAATAGACACCAATTATATTGAGACCCTATGTGTCTATAGAATTTGACAACATAACGGTTTAATGCACAAGTTCTCTATCGTGATTACATAGGGCAAATAAGATGGTTAAAATTACCTACAAATCATGCATAACAATAACACATGAACCTATGCTAGCATGGCAAGTTCTAAACCCTTAAATTCACTTTCGCTTCATTAAGAATTAACACACTATCTTATAAGTTCGCGACGCTCATAAGACGAATAAGAACAACCAATACTAGGTTATCATAAAATCACCACACACTAAGGCATCGAAACAAATCAACTAAATAAATCCATAAATAAATCCACTAGAACCCCACGATAATGATTAGCCCATAATCGGACTCATCATCAACGTGGGTTCCGATGAAAGCAAGGTATAATAAACATAGTATTTATACTAAATAAATAATAAACCAAGTACAAAACAAGAGTATAGGTTCACGAATAATAAAACTAGCATCCAACATTACAACTTAGAACAAAGAATCACAAGTATAAGCTAGATCTTCTTCACCTTCGTTGAATTGTGCTAAAACGGTCTTCTTACGCCTTCTCCTTGTGCTCTGGTACATCTCTATCTGAAAAATGTCTTTTATTTAAGTATATATAGCAGCCCATACAAAGTAGAAGTCCTCCAATTAGAAGCCAATTAGAATCAGGATTCTAACATCCCGAACCGGCGCGGCCGCGCGCTTCATAGGCGCGGCCACGCGCTTCATCGGCGCGGCCGCGCGCTTCATCAGCGCGGGCGCGCTGCATCTCTGTAGTTTGGGCGCGGCCGCGCGCTATGACAGATTGGGCGCGCCGTGCTCTTGGAGAAAATTCTGCTTTTCTTCAATTCTTGCTGCAATGAGTTGGTTTCCCGAGCTTTCTTCCATGGACACCATCCTAACACCATATTAGCACAAAAACAATGTTAATTCACCTGATTTCCAAATTAATTCCTGAAATGCAAAAACACTAGAAAACACATTAAAACACCAATAACTTGAGTACAAATGCACAAATTCAAAGCTTAATAGAGAATTATAAAGTGTCATAAATGTCACTCAACACATGCCTAAATTAAAACACTATTAAAGGTTGTTAACCTTCTTGTAGTCACAACACACACAAATGATGGCGTCCCATCCAACTCCTATCACACAGACAGGTATACCTTGTGTCCCCTATAATTAGGGTTATTTATCTCAGTCAGAATAAAAGAATATGAAATGAATTCAAAATCAAATGAATAATAAAGGAATTCTAATAAATGACTTGTTAGGGAAATCCCCCAATCAAAACTGAAAAGATTTCCATGCTAATATTTCTGGAGAAAAATGAATTCCAGAAAACAAGATTCTCGCATAAAATGACTAAATGGGTATTAGGGATTATATCCTCTAACAGCTATCCTTTTTTGAGAAAGGTCAAAAGAAGTCATAGAAAGAGAAGGTATTGCCAAGATCTTAATACTTATCTTTTATTTGAACTCTTCAGTTGACTCGTCATCCGATTCTAGACACTTCTTCACATTATAAGGATATTGATAATCTTCATCATCGTCGAATCGTAGTAGCCTCGGAAGATTCCACAATAGAAGTTTGTAACTGCGAGGAGTTTTGTCCACCTCAACACAACCATCTCAAACGAATGTGCCTATCTTAGCTTAATTGTTGGTACTATATCCAATAGTCCAACAGGAACTCGATATGAGCTCAAGCGTCCTTACATAACTATACACACTCCTACACACTCTTGTTTCTAGTTTACTATAACCTCGGCTCTGATACCAACCTGTAACGCCCCCAAATCTGGGGTCAATGGATTTGGTTGTCACTATAAAACCTCAATCCAAATTTACCTGTTTAATCAATAAACAAATGCCAGCAGAAGATATGTTAGGTCACACACACACTGTAGAGGGGGTGAATACAGTGTATAGTACACTCAAATCGAACTTTAAGAACTTAAGTAACAGAAAACAAACTTTATTGAAATAATAAACTCTGTTACAGTATGGAACTGTTACCTCTCAGTGATGAATAAATATCACGAGAGCTGCTAGGGTTACAATGAATAATCTTCTCGAATAATGATAACACTTATAGTGTAAACCCTATGTTTGTGTTTATATACTACACAGTTACAAGATAATCGCTAATTGATATTATCAATCAGATATCTTTTCTTCCAAGTATTCCATTCTTCACGGAATTCCTTCTTCATGCATATCTCTTCTTATGTTTATCTTGATCTTCTGTCCTTTAATCAGCTACTGTCCTTATCTGATCGTCCTTCAGCACTTAAGTTCTGATATCTATCTTCTGATGATTATCTCCTGATAACATAAGTACTGATATCCTTAAGTCCTGACTTCCAGTATAAGTACTGATTCCAGTTAAGTACTGATTCATCCTGTTCAAGTAAGATCTGAAAGCTAAACATAAAACATATTAGCCATGACATTATCAAATATATCTAACAATCTCCCCCAACTTGTAAATTAGCATAATATACAAGTTTAACAGATATTTGATGATGTCAAAAACATTAAGTACAAATGCATGAGAATTAGACTAGATAACTACAACTTACAGTCCTTAAAGCTTTACCAATATTCAACTTCTGATAACAACTTCAGTCTGTATAAATATCAGAATTAAGCAGTTGTAGATCTTCGACTTGGCTTCATTATTTTCTTATCTCTCTGATGTCAGGAGTTGTTCTGAGATAGTTCTTCAACAAACATTTCTCAGCATATCTGAGTTCATCAATCATTCTCCTTTTGACATCTTTAAGCTCTGCAGTATATTCACCAGTTTGAAAGATTGCAGCTCTGAGATCATTGATCTTTGCTTTTCTCAACTCCTGATCTAGTCTTATGACATAAGCTTTGTCAGACTCCAGATTGAATTCAAGTCCCTTAATACCAAGATATGTTCTGATCTGTGCAGTATTAGGCTTCATATCAACAATATCACCATTGTGATCTCTGTACTTTGGAACATATGTGCTGTCAGACTTAACAGAATAAAGCCTTTTCTGTCTCTGAATCTGTTCTTTTAAGTAGTTTGTAGCAGTCCCTGTTATTCTGTCATCCACTTGAAGTAAGAAAAGTACATGCTCCAATTCTTCAAAGTACTTCAATGGAATGGCATTTTGTCTTATATGATAAACCCTACCATCTGTCATGAAATACAACATGATGTATTCTTTCAAGTAGGTATGGTAAACCATCTGTACAGATTCCAGTTGATTCAATCTCTCAGGAGTTGCTCCAATACCTGGTTCACTCAAGGAAGTTGGATCATTGGTAGTGTTGTGTACTCTTCTTTCATCAGCACTTCCCAATCCAGTTTTATCTCTTGCTTCCTTTCCAGTAACTACTCTTGCTTCAAAACCACTTGCAGTAGTCTTCAAAGATTGAGTCTGTTTTACTTTAGTGAATCCTGGTAGGAGTGTCTTTGGTCTATCTTCTGATATCAAGTTAACTTGAGCTGTGTCAGAGGTTACTTGCTTCTTTTGAATATCAGAACTTACAATTTCTTGACTCTGAACAACTTGAGCCATGTCAGAGGTTGTTTTGAGAACTTTTCTTGAAGTCAGAGCAAGATCATCCTTTTCATCAGTAATTTCTTCATCCTCAGGAGGTACATAAACCTTGATAGGTTCACCAACCTTTTCTTTACCCTTGGATCTTGGATCTATCTGTGGTTGTGATCTAGCCAATATTGCTTCAGTATGTGTCCTTTCTTTGATCACAATACCTTTGAGTTTTGGAAGTGACTTTTTACCAGAAGCTTCAGATTTGGATGTGACTTTCTCTGATTTAAGTCTGGCTTCTTCTTCCTTTAAACTTTCCAAGTCCATTCCTGGATTTTCTTGAAGAAATAACTGTCTTGACATTTCCTCATCAAGATCTAAAAGTTCATCAGAACTTAACTTTTTACCAGCAACAGAACTTATTCTTTTCCCAGTATCAGAACTTGTCCTGTGACTAGCTTGTCTTGATGTGAACCTTCTACCTTGACTATGACCGCTACCCATTCCAGAGTATCCTTGGTCATCATTTCCATCATCCTTTCCTTGCAGTGTCTTGTTAGTTTTGCATTTGGACTTAATTACCTTCTCCCCCTTTTTGGCATCAGCAGGTAGTAAAAGAGAGATAAGTAATTCCACTGAGGATTGGATTTCAGTTAGTTGTGATTGCTGAGAAGCTTGATTTTTCAGAATTTCATCAATCTGAGCTTGTTGATGATCTTGAGTCTTCTCAATATAAGCAATCCTATCAATGGTAGGTTGGAAGAACTTTTTCTTATCAATTTTCCAAACTTGTTCTTGTTTGATGAAGTTCTCCTAAATCTTGTGTAGCTCTGCATGAGTAGTTGAATGAAGACCTTGTAGATGTTTAGTACTCAATGCAGTGACCCTAAGCTGAGTTTTAAAATCATCAGAATTTAACATTGCATCAGCTTTAGTCAAGTGCTAAGCAAGATGTTTTTCAGTTGGAACACATGAAACTGAGTTCCATTCCTTAGTCCACTCCTGACCTGCAGGAGTTTCACTCCAAGGTACTGGTGCTTCCCCGGTAATAAACTGCTTAACCAATTCAGACTTAGGAAGAGTCTATTGAGGAGTATGTCCGGAAGGACCTGCTGCATCAGTATCTACAACATGAGCAGTTGGAGCAGCATCACCAGTATCTCCAGCATGTGCAGCATCAGAACTTACAGAAGCAGTATCCTCTGATAAAACAACAGTATGAGTAGCAATGGAGGCTTCAGCATCCTCTATTTGCTGATCTGATACTAAGTTCTGATCAACAGCCATATCCTAATGCTCACCTAAAGTCTGATCATCAGTATCTAAATACAGAGAAGGTGTCTTAGATAATTCTGGAGTTTGTGTAGCATCAGTAACAGGTGTTGGTGAAGGATTTGGTGTTGTTGGAGCTTCTAAGAGAAATACTTCAGACACAACCAAGTGTTGAACATCAATATCAGCACTTGTGCCTGGATCAACAAGAGACACAGATGGTGAGTTAGCCTTGTCAGATACAGCTTCCTGAGATGGAGTTGATGGAGAAGAAGTGGCTGGAGCAAATTCCTTGTCTTGTGAGATCAGAGATTCCTGATCCCCTTCCTTAGCTGCTTCCTCTTCATCATCTGAAACTGGCCTTTGTGCCCTCTGTTTCTTGTACTTCTTTGTTGATTTGGATTCCTTGGGTGTTTCAGGAACTGTCATTCGTCTAAGCCTCTTGAGAAGCCTAGAAACCCCAATTTCAGAATCCTTCTGAGAAATCTCTTTCTCAGCTTCAGAAACAACAGGTTCTCTAGAAGGAACCGGTTCCTCAGAATCAGATTCATCTCTCAATGCAATCCTCCTTCTCTTTTGAGGTGTTTGAGGAACATTCTTTGTCCTCTTTGGCTTGGAAGATGAAGGCTTCACAGTAGGTGCTGAGGATGAAGGTTGAGCAGTCTGTGAAGTAGAGAGATAGGATTTGAGATATGTTCTGAGGGTAGGTTGAGTAGAATGAGTGGTAGGTGCTGAGGATGATGGTTGTTGGGTGTTTGTGGTTGGTTGGACATTAGATTAAACAGATCTATAAGTATCAGGATCAGCATTTACTAGGATCTGTTTTACAGACTGAGGAATCTGTAATGGTCTAACCAATGTTTTCTTAGTATCAGCATTTACCAGATCATTAAAGTATCATTTTGCAACTCTAAAAGGTGGGGTTGAGGAACTGACTAATTGAGGTTCATCAGTACAATAAGTGTAAATAAGTTGACAGAATCTAGCAAAATAAACAACATCTCTATCCTCTGTCATCCTATCCCCAATTAAACCAATTATACCAGTTGCAAAATCAAAATGAGTTTGATGAATAATAGCATACCCTATGTGCTGACTCAGAATTGGGATAGCATCAAAATTCGAACATTTGTTCCCAAAAGCTTTGGTGATGCAATCAAAGAAGAAGCTCCATTCTCTTCTGATATTAGCCCGTTTCAACTGTCCAAGTTTCGTCAGACTCTTTTCATATCCCAATTCTGCCATTAACTCCCGAAGTGCTGAGTCCTCTGGAATTGAGAAAGTACAATCTTCTGGAAGATGTAAAGCCCTGTGTACTGTACCAGGAGTGACTACAAAGGATGAATCACCCACTTGGAAGATAATACTGGGAGTTCCACGTTTACCACCATCATCAAAAAGTCCAGTCCTCCAAAACCTCAGAACTTGTTGGCTTGAAAAGAATTCAGGCTGTGTTAATGCATACCCAACCTCACTATGTGTAAGAAGATCTTGCACAAAGTGCAATTCAGATGGAGCTTCAGTGTGATCAAGAACTGCAACATAGTTGTTGGGGACAAACTTAGCTCCATCAATGATTAAATCCTTTGGTGCCATGTGAAAAAATTGAGATTCAAGTATGCCTGTTAGGTGTTTGGTATAATGTCTGTATGAAAAACCAACGTGAGAAATAAAGAGAAAGAGAGTAAAAGTAAGGAGAGAGATAAAATATGAAGAAAATAAAAGATTAAAGAAATCTTCTCTCTGTTGTACTTATACTCTGAACAAAAAATGTTACCGTTGGACACCTGTCAGACATGCAGTAATAACGGACAGTTACTGGGCTCGAGAAAACAGGAATCATTACTTACCCATTTGCCTAGTTTCAAGGAAAAACCGTTCCATTTATCAAGAGAAACAGTTTTATTCAAAATTTAAACCGTTATCACTGATTGAATTATTTTGCACTGCATCATTAATATTCTGAAAATAAATCACATAAAAATGACCAAGATAAATTAGATAAGTGCTGAAAACGAATCAGAACTTAATATAAAACAAAATTTATAAGGTCATCAGAATATCAATCAGGATTTATCAACACAAGATAAAATAACTCAGAGATAAAATCTTGAAGTAAAAACAACTTTCATTAATATATCAAGATAATACATTCATGTAGTGGAAATTACATCAATACTTATACAAGATTTTCCCTAAGCTTCTAAACCTAACATCAACAGCCTTAGTCCTAGCTAAGAAGCCTGACAAAGCTGATGCTGAAGAAAAACAGGAAGAAGACGAGATTAAGTCATCTTCTTCTTCCAACTCTCGACAAACAGAATGGCGAGTCGGATGATTCGCTCTTGCTGGCGGAGACGACGAAGATGTAGTTCTCTTCGAACGGCCACCAGATCACGTTTGATAACCTCTGGAAATTGAATCCAGAGATTGTGAGGAATGTTGGTGATAGGGATGGAGTTGGAATTCCATTCAAAAAGATATGCACAGTCTCATCACCATAATTGTAGAACCAGCCAAATGCAGCCATTTGTGATGATAAATGAAAAACGAGAGTGAGTTTGTGATAAAAGTGTGATGGAAAGGCTGATGTGAAGTGGTTGCTTATATAGGCAAGAGAATGCCAGGAGACGCAAAGAAATTGAATGCTGACAGGTAGAATTAATTTTACCTCGTCTCCCTAGACTTTGAAAAAGAATAACATTCATTGGAAAGAGGAATCATGGTTTAAAACGCACAAGAAACAAGAAACAGTGGACTGTTCAAGTATGAATACCATTAATCCTAATCATAGTGACTATTAATCTTCCACTTCAACATATTCTAGTTCGAACTGAGACTGTTACCAAATTTTATTCACAGATAAGCCAAGTAAAGGATTAGACTGAGAAATCAGAACTTAGACCTATACCAGAACTTAACAGTCATTAGAACATAATTTCTTAACTCGAAAAAGGAATGCCCATCTTAGTAAATCCTCATACAAGTTCTGAGTTATAGACTTCAGAACTTAATCATCAGAACGTGTAACTAGAACTTGTTCTCAGAATTTGTGCAAAGTGACACAGTGACTGTGTATCTAAAATAACATAGACCACCACAGTAATTTTCATCATTCATATGTAGTGATTAGTGTGTGTATTAAGCTAAATAACAGACAAAGAGTAAAGTCTGATTCACTTCAGGACATCTTAGAAATAAGGCATAATTAAAATTTTGCTAAAGAGCTGTCATTGTCCTGAAACCTACTGATGAATGAGTTCATGCTTGAGTCCACCTCAACTGTTTTGTGCTAATTTTATGCATCTTTTGAAATTCTATTTTACAGTGGTTTCTCAGTGTAAGTGAGTCATGACTGCTTATCAGAATTGATGCTATTATCAGAGTATTTCTCCAGTAATCATAGAGTGTGAAAAGTCACCAAGAAAATATTTTGCTTTTCTAATGCATATTTACTTAATACCAGCAATGCACTTGGGTCGTCCCTTCCACATTTTTACTCTAGATCTCAAAGGAGTACCTGATTTTATTCTTTGATCTTTTTGCTTTTTCTTTTGATAAGTGAGGTTTATCAGCACTTAGTACATTCAGCAGTTTTACTAGTATCAGAACTTAACAGATGAGTAGCATTATTCTAATTTGTGACTTAGTAATAAGATATACAAAGTAAACTCAACTAAGCTCAATTATCAGAATTTGCTAGTGTCATAAGATTTCCACTGAAGTAATTACTTCTTAATGGAATCATTTGTTTATTGAAGACTACTAGGTCAGTATCTAGCACAGTTATCCTCATAGGATTGAAAAATTACTTAAACAGACATATCACTTATCAGAGTTGAGAAATATATATCAGACAACAGTCAGTACTTAAAAACATTTATCAATTAAGCACAGAATACACAATGAGATTAATTCTGTAAATACTGAGCATAAAGTCTGATAACACAGAACAAGACTAAGCAGATTTAGAGAAAGAACCTGAAACCATTCCAAGTTCATTTACCAATCTTGTAAAAGTAGCTTCACACAGTGTTTTTGTGAAGATAGCTGCTAGTTGTTGATCTGTGGGAACAAAATGCAATTTCACTGTACCTTCATCCATATGTTCCCTGATGAAGTGGTACCTGATGCTGATGTGCTTTGTCATAGAGTGTTGAACTGGATTACCTGTCATAGCAATAGCACTTTGATTATCACAGTAAATAGGGATTTTGAAATATATTAACCCATAATCCAGTATCTGATTCTTCATCCAAAGAATCTGTGCACAACAGCTTCCTGCAGTAATATACTCTGCTTCTGCAGTTGATGTGGAAATTGACTTTTGTTTCTTGCTGAACCAAGAAACCAATCTGCCTCCAAGAAATTGGCAGCTTCCACTTGTGCTTTTCTTATCAATTTTGCAGCCTGCAAAATCTGCATCTGAGTAACCTATTAGTTTAAAGTCTGATTCTCTAGGATACCACAATCCCAGATCAGTTGTTCCTTTAAGATACTTAAAGATTCTTTTCACAGCTGTTAAGTGAGGTTCTCTTGGATCTGCTTGAAATCTTGCACAAAGACAGGTAGCATACATGATATCAGGTCTACTAGCAGTTAGATAGAGTAGAGAGCCAATCATACCTCTGTAATCAGTAATATCTACTGATTTACCAGTATCCTTATCCAGTTTTGTTGCAGTGGTCATGGGAGTGGATGCACTTGAACAATCTTGCATTCCAAATTTCTTCAGCAAGTTTCTGGTGTACTTAGATTGACAAATGAAAGTGCCTTCTTCATTCTGCTTAACTTGAAGGCCCAGAAAGTAGCTAAGTTCCCCCATCATACTCATCTGATATCTTGACTGCATCAGTTTGGCAAACTTCTTGCAAAGTCTGTCATTTGTAGATCCAAAGATGATATCATCAACATAAATCTGGACAAGAAGTAAGTCATTTCCATGGTTGAGATAGAAAAGTGTTTTGTCTATTGTTCCTCTGTTAAATCCACTTTCTAGAAGAAACTGAGCTAAAGTCTCATACCATGCTCTAGGAGCTTGCTTAAGTCCATAAAGTGCTTTATCAAGCCTGTAGACATAATCTGGATGTTTGGTATCTACAAAGCCTGGAGGTTGTTCAACATATACCTCCTCCTCCAATTCTCCATTGAGAAAAGCACTTTTCACATCCATTGGAAAGACAGTAAACTTTTTGTGAGCAGCATAAGCCAAAAATATCCTTATGGCTTCTAACCTAGCAACTGGTGCAAATGTTTCATCATAATCAATTCCCTCCTGTTGAGAATATCCTTTTGCGACCAGTCTTGCCTTATTCCTTGTAATTATGCCATCACTGTCAGTTTTGTTTCTGAATACCCATTTTGTACCAACAACAGATCTATTCTTTGGTCTTGGCACTAGGGTCCAGACTTTGTTTCTTTCAAATTCATTTAACTCTTCCTGCATTGCTTGCACCCAATCAGCATCTTGAAGAGCTTCTTCAACTTTCTTTGGCTCAGTCTGAGAGAGAAAAGAATTGTAGAGACATTCATTTGAAGTACCTGTTCTAGTTCTGACACCTGCATCAGGATTTCCAATTATCAAATCAGGTGTATGTGATTTTGTCCACTTCCTTACAGATGGAAGGTTATCTCTAGAACTGGATGCTCCCCCATTATCCATGCTATCTTCATTTTCATTTTCTGATGCTCCCCTGAAACTATGCTCTCTGAGTTGGAGTCTTCAGTATTTAGATTTTCAGAATTATCAGAACTTGGCTTATCAGAACTTGATGAATCAGAACTTGAAGAGCCAGATGTATGTTCTGATGTTTCTTAAGTTGTGGTAGGATCTTGAATATGCTCCCCCTGCATAGGTGCATCTTCCTTTGACGTAGTTATCACAGTTTCAATAACATCAGAGTTTAATCCATCAGAGTTTACAGTATTAGGACTTAGACTGTCAGGATTTTCAGTATCAGAATTTGAGTCTTCATTTTCAAATCTCAGCTGATCATGGTCAATGAAATCTTCAAGACCAGTAATCTTCTTGTCATCAAAAGAGACATTGATAGATTCCATGACCACTTTTGTTCTCAAATTATAGACTCTAAAGGCTTTTGTGGAAAGTGGATATCCAACAAAGATTCCTTCATCAGCTTTTAGATCAAACTTTGATAGTTGTTCAGGATGAGTCTTGAGAACAAAACACTTGCATCCAAATACATGAAAATATTTCATATTTGGCTTCTTTTTCTTCACCATCTCATATGGTGTTTTTCCATGCTTGTTAATGAGTGTTGCATTTTGAGTAAAACAAGCAGTCTGCACAGCTTCAGCCCAGAAATAGGTTGGAAGCTTCGCTTCTTCAAGCATTATACGTGCAGCTTCAATGAGAGTTCTATTCTTCCTTTCAACAACTCCATTTTGCTGTGGAGTTCCAGGAGCAGAAAATTCCTGCTTTATTTCATGGTTTTTGCAGAACTCTTCCATTATCAAATTCTTGAACTCAGTGCCATTATCACTCCTTAAAATTCTCACAGAATCTTTGACCATTTTATCCAGCTATTTGACATGATCAATCAAGATAGATGCAGTTTCACTTTTTGTGTGCAAGAAATACACCCATGTGTATCTGGTGAACTCATCCACTATGACCAACGCATACTTCTTCTTTGCAATAGACATGACATTTACTGGACCAAATAGATCAACATGTAGTAGATGATAAGGCTCAAGAATTGATGATTCAGTTTTGCTCTTGAATGAAGATTTTCTTTGTTTGGCTTTCTGACAGGAATCAGAAAGACCATCAGGAGCAAATACTGTTTTTGGCAATCCTCTCACAAGATCTTTCTTGACCAGTTCATTTATATTGTTGAAATTTAAATGAGAGAGTTTCTTGTGCCAATTCCAGCTTTCTTCAATTGATGCTCTACTCATCAGACAGATTGCAGAACCATCAGTACTTGTTGAAAGCTTAGCTTCATAAATGTTACCACGTCTGTATCCTTTCAGAACAACTTTGCCTTTAGATTTACTCACAATTTCACAGTGTTCTTCAAAGAAATCAACATGATAACCTCTGTCACAGATTTGACTTATACTCGGTAGGTTGTGTTTAAGTCCTGAGACTAGAGCTACTTGTTTAATTATGACATTTCCAAGATTGATATTGCCATATCCCAATGTTTTTCCAATGTTGCCATCTCCATAAGAAACACTTGGGCCATCTTTCTCCACAAAGTCTGATAGCAGGGCCTTATTTCCAGTCATATGTCCTGAACATCCACTGTCCAGAACTAGAATATTTTTCCTGTTGCCCTGCAATCACAAAGACCACTAATTATTAGTTTTAAGGACCCAGATTGTTGGATTTTTAAACGCAGCGGGGCGTGGAAAAACACTTTTACACATACAAAATCCAAATAAAAGCATATAAATCGTGAATAAAAATTCGAGGGATCGAATCTAACCTTTTAAAATTAATTCGGAGACAACGATCAGAGATCCTTAGCAGTTTCTCCTCAAGTGTGAAGCACTCCACCGGTATCCACCAAGAAAACGACTTTTAGGAGGAGGAGGAGGTGGAGAGAATTTGGTTTTCTGAAACTTTTGGGTTTCTGGGGTTAGAATAAAATAGGGTCTATAATAGTGTATTTATAGGCAAAATTTTCAGCTGAAATTTTCCCATAAATATTATTATTATTATCCCATTTATTATTCTCATTAATAATTAAAACACCTTTTAATTATTAATCCTTTTTCTAAACACTTTAGAAATAATTCTCTCTCTTGATTTAATTTCCAAAAATTAAATCCTTAATTAATAATATTAAGAACTTTTCTTAATTAATTTATAATCAATTAAATCTCATTTAATCAATTATTAAATTTGCCAATTAATTATTTATTTCACAAATAAATAATTATTTAGCCATTATTAATTAATTCCTCCACCATTAAATCATTCTCTTTTTATGGTGTGACCCCGTAGGTTCAATATTAAGCCGGTAGTAGAAATAAATAATAATAAAACTATTTTATCATTATTTATATAAATTCTCTAATTTATTAAATATGATTAATTAATTAATCACATTTATTCTACATCGTGAGTGATGCTTCTCAACATATCGCGACTATCCGGATAATATGAATTCACTGCTTAGAATACCAAGAACCTGTCAGTGAATAGTTACCGTACAATAAACTCCTTCTACCCTACAATGTTCCGATTAAATACAAGGCATGGATCTCGTGTCAAGCCTATCTAATTCAATCACTTGCTTACCATTTACTATGCGTAGTTCTATGCAAATTAGAAACTCCTTTCTAATTTCATTCACTCTGGCCAGAGATTCCTGAACTAGCATAAGTGGATCAGCCTTGAACATTCGCTTCCTTCACTGGAAGGGGTAGATCCTTTATTGATCATACACTATCTTCGTGTACAAATTCCTATACCCAGAAGAGCCCTAATAATTATCCCTGGAGACTAAGAACTAAACCAAAGCATAGTTCAGTGTACACAAGATGACTATGATGACCTCAAGTCTAAGGATACTTGTACAACTATCACTAAGCGAACAACTGCTGACACGTGAGTGAACTCCATCAGTTATTCAGTTGGGCGAGTCATGTTCAGTGAACTTATTCTATAATAAGCACCTACATACTAGCTATAGTGTCACCACACAAATGTCTATGAGAACAGACATCCTTCATAATGAAGCAAGCATAGTATGTACCGATCTTTGCGGATTATTAATTACCAGTTAGTAATCCTATGACCAGGAACTATTTAAGTTTAGAGTTATCATCTTTTTAGGTCTCACTATTATGATCTCATCATAATCCATAAAAAGCTTTACTCTAAACTATGGTATATCTTATTTAAACACTTAAATAGATAAAGCCCGTAATAAAAACAAAACAAGTCTTTATTAATATCAATGAAATCAAAACGGATTACATAAAAGTTATTCCTAAATCCTAATACATGATTGGACTTAGGACATATTCCTTTCAATCTCCCACTTGTACTAAAGCCAATCACTCTGGTATCTAATACCCATCTCATCTTTATGACGATCAAAGTGACTTTCAAAAAGTAGCTTTATGAGTGGGTCTGCTATGTTGTTGTGTGTGTCAACTCTAATTCAATACAATATAAGAAATGTTACCGCGCTCCCACTAACCCTTTTGTAGACGCATGGTTCATCTACGTTTTTGATAAAATCAAACTCTTTGATTATCTCATCAAAACGAATGTTCCATCTTTCGAGAAGCTTGCTTTAAACCACATTAATCACAAGCAAAATCCGAACTGATTTTAATAGGGCTACATGTAAAAAGTTTCATTAAAGTCAATCCATTACCTTTATTTGAATCCTTTTCCCAAAAGCCTGGCCTTATAGGTCTCCACCTGGCCATCTGCTATAATCTATCTTTTGTATACCGTATACATAGATTCCATTCTGGATTTCATGGCACTATGCCATTTCTCTGAGTCAACACTACTCATAGCCTCATTATAGGTCACAGGGTCGTCATCATCAAATGATTGACAACTCATTGTCATTCTCAATGACAAGGCCATATTACCTCTCAGGTTGGCGAGACACTCTCCCTGATCTATGAATGGGCTGTTCCAAAAAAGGTTGTTCAGTCAGAACAGGTGTTTCCACTTGATCCGTAGTAGTTTGTGCTTCTTGTACTTCATCAAGTTCAATTTTTCTCCCACTGTTTCCTTCAAGGATAAACTCCTTTTCCAAGAAGGTAGCATGTCTGGAGACAAACACCCGATGATCGGTGCAAAAGTAATACCCTAAAGTCTCTTTAGGATATCCCACAAAACTACATTTTCCGGATCGATATTCCAGCTTATCTGGGTCAACTTTCTTGACATAAGCTGGACATCCCCAAATCTTAACGTGTTTAAGACTCGGTTTCCTTACTTTCCATATCTCATACGAAGTTTGAGGAATAGATTTTGGAAAGCACCTTATTCGGTTAATATGCTGAGGTTTCCAATGCATAACCCCATAGGAATACTGGAAGATTTGCATAGCTCATCATGGACCGAACCATGTCTAACAGAGTTCGATTTCTCCTTTCAGATACTAATCTGGAGGAGTCCACTGGGAGACTATACCATTTACTTTGAGATAATCCAGAAACTCTCCGTTCAAGTATTCACAACCTCGATCTAATCGAAGAGTTATAATACTATGTTTGGTTGTTTCTCCACTTCATACTTATATTCTTTGAACTTTTCAAAGGCCTCAGACTTGTGTTTCATCAAACACATATCCGAATCTAGATCTATTATCCATGAAAGTAATGAAGTATGAAAATCCACCCATGGCTTGCGTAGACATTGGTCCACATACATCTGTGTGTACCATTCCTAGCAAATCTGCAGCCCTCTCTCCATGTCCACTAAATGGAGACTGCAGTGCCACTATGAAGTGAGATTTTCATCATCCCTTTTCCTTTATTAGTTTGTTCAATCTGAAGTAAATTATGTCACATATATACAGACCATTATTTAAAGCACCACGTCCATAAAGAATATTATATCTAAGAATAGAACATTCATTATTCTCAATAATAAATGAAAAATCCACCCAAGTCTAACATGGGAATAATATTCCTCACAATCGAGGGAACAAAATAACAATTATTTCAAACAATAGTCTTGCCCGTAGGCCTATGTAAATGAAATGATTCTACATCTTCAGCAGCAACTCTTGCTCCATTTCCATCAGTAGAATCACCTCCTCTTCCTCAAGAGTCCTACTTCTCCTTGATCCCTGCAACAAATTACAGATTTGAGAACCACAGGCGGTATCTAATACCCAAGTAGAAATGACATATTCACTTCTATCATGAACATACCTGAATCAGAAGCGGTAGTCTCACTACCCTTCTTCTTCAATTCTGCAAGGTAAACCTTGCAGTTCCTCTTCCAGTGCCCCACCTTGTTACAGTGAAAGCAAACAACTTTGCTCTTGGGGTCTTAAGCTTTTGGTGGAACCGGCGTTTTCTCACCTACTTTCTTCTTCTTGGAAGAGTTCCTCTTCCTTTTCTTAGGATTGGAACCTTCACCAATTAGAAGAACAGAACTCTTCTTAGGGGGAAAATTCGATTCCGCAGTCTTCAACATGTTGTGGAGTTCAGGCAGGCTGACATCCAACTTATTCATGTGAAAGTTCACAACAAACTGCGAGAACGAACTCGGAAGCGATTGCAAGACCAAGTCTTGGCTCAGCTCCCCATCCATGGCAAAACCAAGTTGTCCAAGACGTTCAATCAAATTGATCATCTTAAGTACATGGTCATTCACAGATGATCCCTCAGACATCCTACAACCGAACAGCTCCTTCGATATCTCATATCGAGCTGTCCTCCCCGCCACATCATACAACTCTTGTAGATGCATGAGGATAGTGCGAGCATCCATATGCTCATGTTGCTTCTGTAGCTCAATGTTCATGGAAGCTAGCATGATGCATTGAGCAACATTTGCATCATCTATCCACCTACGATACACAATATGTTCATCATTATGTGCATCACTAGCAGGTTCAGTAGGCTTAGGTGAGTCAATCACGTATTCCAGCTTCTCAATCCTGAGAACAATTCTCAAGTTTTGAAGCCAGTCAGCATAATTAGGACCAGTCAATTTGTGAGCATCTAGTATGCTCCTGAGTGATAGTGCAGAAGACATAACGTACAAAGTAAATCTGTAAATGATAAACACATAACAACACTTAGCAAATATTCGATTTCATTTCAAAACACTATATGAATCGGGTCTTTATTCATAAGTGGCTCCCACTAGTTTTCCTAATTTATTCAACCCCCTACGTGAAAAATTAAGCATTCATAATGCTAGTGGGAATAGGGATCCTACATTCCATTACACAACCCCGGCTGTGGCACGAAACGCCATGTAATGTTCAATAGGCAGACAACTCTTGTCAATTACATCTCATGTTATTCCCTAATCAAACTTTAGCCTCTTGAATAATTGAGTCACGACTGTGGCACGACAAACTCAATATTCTAAGTCAAGTCTAACCCAACATTCCGTACTATTGAATCAGTCCCCAAAGGCCCACGGCTGTGGCACGTAACGACCTTTAGATTCTTATTCAATGTACACATCTCTATGTAATAGACAAGTATTTCTTATTTCGAAATCAAAGCCCTCGGCTATGGCACGAAACGACAATGATTCAAAAATAAGAACTACTTTCTACCATGTTGGAAGGCTATGACCGACACAAGCCCGTTGTGTCATTGGCCAATTACTACTTGATATTATTTAATTTTAGAGGGATTATATTACGTTACAATCATAATCATATTATAAAGAGATTCTTCCTTTTAAATTAAATATTTCAAATCAATAATCAATAATCAGATGATTCCCAGATCGGGTGGAGCATTGTCAAGAGGCGTCACTTAATAACCCTTTCTTACAGATAGAAATCTGTTGTTGACAGAATCATCCTTTCTCTCATATCGAAAATTCATATTCAATTACGTGTTTCACAAACACAAGAATCTCATGATTGTATTCATAATATTATTATTACGGTTATGAAATAATTTCACTATACTAGGTTGTCTAACAAACGCCTTATGTTCATTCAAGTTCACCTAAATCTATCATCGCATGATAAACTAAGTATATATCACATATATAAACATGAATAAACATCAAGGTAGGCATGTTATATCATCTAGCACATTAATCTAAGCAATATACATCTCTATGTATCACATGAAGCATTTAAAAGCAATTTAAACAGTTAAAAACAGCTTAAAAACACTTCTGTTAGCTATAAACAGTTCGAAACAATTTCATAAAATATCATATAATATACCATTAGAAGCGTCTCGAAAAGACGAATCCAACGGCACCAAAATCACCCCATTCTGAGCTTCCACGCGCCCGCACGCGCCCCGAGAAAGTGTCCCACGCGCGGCCACACGCACACGCGCTGTCAGGCGCGTGTCAGACCTCCCCCCACGCGCGCCCACGCGCCCACGCGCCTCACGCGCCCCTGACCCCTATGCTGACGTCAGCATGACGTCAGCATGACGTCAACATGAAGTCACCAGCGCGTGTCTTCCACGCGCCGCGCGTGGCACGCCAGCGCGTGAGCCCCACGCGCGCGTGGTCGACGCGCAGTCCTTTGTCCTGTTATCAGTCGCCGCCTATTCCTCGATCTGCGTGCATACCTGACATCTCTGCTGTCTGCTTTTCTCGTGCAATCAATAATTGTCTGCTCTTTTAAAATAGCAGCAGCAACAACACATAAGATATATATTTGCAGCCATATACATATATAAACTTACAATTTATATATATATATATGATTATTTAATTACGAATTTTAATTGCAACAACTTCAAAAATTCATAATAAAAAATCTATACATCCTAAAATTATGAAAAAAATACCCAGACGATCTACAACACTTGTAGAACCCAGATCAACATTCAAAATTATTCTGAGAAAAGATTTCTCATCAGACAAAATTAATCCATGATATAACTTGTAAAAATCATAATTAATTCATACAAGCACATAAAATTCTGAAATTTTTACCACAGATCTATATGCATACAACCTTTGCTCTGATGCCATTGTTGGATTTTTAAACGCAGCGGGGCATGGAAAAACACTTTTACACATACAAAATCCAAATAAAAGCATATAAATCGTGAATAAAAATTCGAGGGATCGAATCTAACCTTTTAAAATTAAGTCGGAGACAACGATCAGAGATCCTTTGCAGTTGCTCCTCAAGTGTGAAGCACTCCACCGGTATCCACCAAGAAAATGACTTTTAGGAGGAGGAGGAGGAGGTGGAGAGAATTTGGTTTTCTGAAACTTTTGGGTTTCTGGGGTTAGAATAAAATAGGGTCTATAATAGTGTATTTATAGGCAAAATTTTCAGCTGAAATTTTCCCATAAATATTATTATTATTATCCCATTTATTATTCTCATTAATAATTAAAACACCTTTTAATTATTAATCCTTTTTCTAAACACTTTAGAAATAATTCTCTCTCTTGATTTAATTTCGAAAAATTAAATCCTTAATTAATAATATTAAGAACTTTTCTTAATTAATTTATAATCAATTAAATCTCATTTAATCAATTATTAAATTTTCCAATTAATTATTTATTTCACAAATAAATAATTATTTAGCCATTATTAATTAATTCCTCCACCATTAAATCATTCTCTTTTTATGGTGTGACCCTGTAGGTTCATTATTAAGCCGGTAGTAGAAATAAATAATAATAAAACTATTTTATCATTATTTATATAAATTCTCTAATTTATTAAATATGATTAATTAATTAATCACATTTATTCTACATCGTGAGTGATGCTTCTCAACATATCTCGACTATCCGGATAATATGAATTCACTGTTTAGAATACCAAGAACCTGTCAGTGAATAGTTACCGTACAATAAACTCCTTATACCCTACAATGTTCCGATTAAATACAAGGCATGGATCTCGTGTCAAGCCTATCTAATTCAATCACTTGCTTACCATTTACTATGCGTAGTTCTATGCAAATTAGAAACTCCTTTCTAATTTCATTCACTCTGGCCAGAGATTCCTGAACTAGCATAAGTGGATCAGCCTTGAACATTCGCTTCCTTCACTGGAAGGGGTAGATCCTTTATTGATCATACACTATCTTCGTGTACAAATTCCTATACCCAGAAGAGCCCTAATAATTATCCCTGGAGACTAAGAACTAAACCAAAGCATAGTTCAGTGTACACAAGATGACTATGATGACCTCAAGTCTAAGGATACTTGTACAACTATCACTAAGCGAACAACTGCTGACACGTGAGTGAACTCCATCAGTTATTCAGCTGGGCGAGTCATGTTCAGTGAACTTATTCTATAATATGCACCTACATACTAGCTATAGTGTCACCACACAAATGTCTATGAGAACAGACATCCTTCATAATGAAGCAAGCATAGTATGTACCGATCTTTGCGGATTATTAATTACCAGTTAGTAATCCTATGACCAGGAACTATTTAAGTTTAGAGTTATCATCTTTTTAGGTCTCACTATTATGATCTCATCATAATCCATAAAAAGCTTTACTCTAAACTATGGTATATCTTATTTAAACACTTAAATAGATAAAGCCCGTAATAAAAACAAAACAAGTCTTTATTAATATCAATGAAATCAAAACAGATTACATAAAAGTTATTCCTAAATCCTAATACATGATTGGACTTAGGACATATTCCTTTCACAGACTTGCTAGGATCCTTTGGCCTTATTAAGTTTGTTAACATTTGCAGCGGATTTAGCATCAGAGTTTAGGTTAACATTTTTCTTATCAGAACTTACACTATCAGACTTTGAATCAGAATTTACACTAGAAGGAACAATAGAAACTTTCTTCAAAGAAGGTTTTATTTGATAATAATCATAGTACAAGCTATGATATTCCTTACAAGTATAAATGGAATGCCATAAACTACCATAATAAAAACAAGGATTTTGTGGTTTGTATCTAACAGACTGACTCTTAACTCCTGATTTTGAAGGTAAGGAGTTAATATTCTTATTCTTCCTGCAAAAAGAAGCCAGATGGTTAGAACTTCCACAGTTATGACATGTTTTCCTAGAAGCATCAGGAACAGGTTTATAATTATTGCTTTTATTCACACCTTCCTTTCCATTCCTATTTTTTCTAGGTGATTTTACCTTGTTTGCATTCTTAACATCTTTCAGCTTATACTTAAGCTGCTTCTTTGTCATTAAGCCTATGTTCACTTCAGCTGTCTTTTCCTGTTTTAGTTTGTCAGAAGTTAATTCCTTTGTAACTTCTGATTTCTCATTTTTAAACTTTACAGTTACAAACTTAACAGGTTTTAACTTTGGCTTTTGCTTATCAATAGGCTTAATTTCTTCAGTTCCTTTATCATTCTTATCTTCTCCATAACCTAAGCCCTCTTTCCAGTTTCCACTACTTAACAAATTTTGAGTTGTTTTGCCAGAGTTAGTCCAAGTCCTGATAATCTCTCTTTTCTTTTCTAACTCAGTTTTTAGAGATTCATTCATTTTTAGCACTTCATCCCTAACATAAAAAGCATCATCTCTATCCTTCTGAGTTTGATGGAACATGACTAACTCTTTTTCTAAGAAATCATTTCTTTTCTTAAATGCAAGATTTTCAGAAGTTAATCTTTCACATGTTAAAGTTTGATCTCTATAACTAACAAACATGGTTTTAAGATATCTTCTCAACTCATTAATATCATCAGTATGAAAAGCATAAGTAGTCTGAGGTACCTTTGTTTCAGCAGCTTCAGAACTGCTCTCAGCACTTTCTTTATCAGCATTTGCCATCAATGTATAGTTTTCCTCACTTTCAGAGTCTGAGGTGTCTGTCCAGCTTTTCTGCTTTGTGACAAGAGCCTTGCCTTTGTCACCCTTTACCTTCTTGTAATCAGGAGATATGTGGCCTTTCTCACCATAGTTATAGCATTTAACATTGGTGTAATCTCCTCTGTCAGACTTTCCTCCTCTGCCTTCAGATCTTCTGAAATTCTTCTTATCAGAACTTATGCCTTTCCTGGAAAACTTATTTCCCTTCGTGAACTTTCTGTATGCAATCTTTGTGATTCCTTTCACCATAAGAGCACACAGCTTCATCATCTCCTCATCAGCATCAGTCTCAGGCAAGCTTTCAGAATCTGAGTCATCATCACTCTCAGAACTTGATGACTCAGTATCAGACTTTATGAAAAGAGCTTTACCCTTGTCTTTCTTTGAGGAAGCTGCTTTGGGGGATTCTTCTTCAGCCTTAAGAGCAACTGTCCTTGACTTTCCTCCTTTCCTCTTGCTTCTTTGTTCCATCTCAAGCTCATGAGTCTTGAGCATTCCATAGATTTCGTCAAGAGTTGTTTCAACAAGATTGTAGTTGTCTCTTATTGTCATTGCCTTCAAATCCCAGCATTCAGGAAGAGCTAACAGGAACTTAAGGTTTGAATCTTCAGGATCATACTCTTTATCAACCAATGACAAATCATTCAAAAGTTTGACAAATCTATCATATAAATCATTCAATGACTCATTAATCTTTGAGTCAAAGTATTCATACTCTTGAGTGAGTATTGTCTTCCTGTTCTTCTTAATTGTCTCCGTTCCCTGACACCTTATTTCCAGAGCATCCCATATCTCCTTAGCAGTCTTGCAGTTGATTACCCTGTTTGACATTACATTATCAATGGCACTATGCAGTAAGTGTCGTACCTTGGCATCCTTAGCAATTGATGCTATATCTTCAGCAGTATAATCACTCTTCTCCTTTGGTACGGTCTTTGCTGCTTCACCTGTAACTGCAACAGCGAGCTTGGTTGGTTTGTGAGGGCCTTCCTTGATTCTATCAAGGTATTCTGGATCTGTTGCTTCCAGGAACATGGTCATCCTTACCTTCCATATGGGATATTCAGATGGTCTCAGTATGGGAACTCTGATGGTCTCATACCGACTCTGAATTTGTGTCTTTGGTGGTTCCTTAGTTTTGGTAGGCTTAGTTGGAGTTTCTGTGTCTGACATGATTGTGTTTGGATCTTTAACTGTATGTGTGTTAACAGATAGGTTCTGATACCACTTGTTAGGTCACACACACACTGTAGAGGGGGTGAATACAGTGTATAGTACACTCAAATCGAACTTTATGAACTTAAGTAACAGAAAACAAACTTTATTGAAACAATAAACTCTGTTACAGTATGGAACTGTTACCTCTCAGTGATGAACAAATATCACGAGAGCTGCTAGGGTTACAATGAATAATCTTCTCGAATAATGATAACACTTATAGTGTAAACCCTATGTCTGTGTTTATATACTACACAGTTACAAGATAATCGCTAATTGATATGGAATATAATTCTGCTTCCTAAAATATATCAATCAGATATCTTTTCTTCCAAGTATTCCATTCTTCACGGAATTCCTTCTTCATGCATATCTCTTCTTATATTTATCTTGATCTTCTTTCCTTTAATCAGCTACTGTCCTTATCTGATCGTCCTTCAGCACTTAAGTTCTGATATCTATCTTCTGATGATTATCTCCTGATAACATAAGTACTGATATCCTTAAGTCCTGACTTCCAGTATAAGTACTGATTCCAGTTAAGTACTGATTTATCCTGTTCAAGTAAGATCTGAAAGCTAAACATAAAATATATTAGCCATGACATTATCAAATATATCTAACAAGATATTTAGCATAAATGACCCCAAACTAATCCAAGATCTTTTAAGGTTACAGTTCTAGAAACAAGAATTCCAATTTCCAAAAATAGATTTTCTCTTTCTTTGTAAAACTATTTTCAACAAATTCTAACTCAATATTAAACCCGTTAGTATAACTTCGAAAAGAAGTATACTAGGCCCAACTATACAATACACAACTATAATATAATATAATATAAACAACTTTATATAATAGAACTTACACTAGTCCGTAAACCCTGGATCAACCCCCTTCCCAAAAGCTTCTTCCTTGCTTTCTTGAATTACGCACCTAAACAGCGCAAGCTAATCCTCACTAGAGGTTAAATTTAAAAATAGGCAAGTATGAGGGAAAGAAATGCTCAGCAAGTTCATTGTAACATATATATGGTCTTTTTGATATAAAACCGACATCTGCATTAGAGCAGTACATTTAAAATCATAATTGCTGAATTAGAAAATTTAGTTAAGGAAACCCATAATTGATTCCTCATCTGTATTCAAAACCCTTTCGATATTTTTGAGCAAAATGCTTCTGCAATACTTTGAATCTTGACGAGAATAAAACTCACAAAACAGTGTTTATGGAAATATCATAAACAACAATAACATGAAATAGGACTAAATCATAAATTTTATTCAGAACCGAACTCTTGATATTAATACTCATTTTGTTGTCATATCAAATTAGATATCAATACGAACTTTGATGCTCACAATATCCCATATTGAAGTCAACATCAATCATCTATACTAATACCACCTTTGATATTTAACAACAACCTAAATATCCACATCAATCAGAAACTGAATCAAAATTGCATTTTATTTTTTTTCAAAACCAAAACACTTGATAAACCATTCCTTATAAAATAATCAAAAGCAATATAATATTTTAGATTGGAATCCTTGAACGACGGTGTGTTGCCGCTGGTGATCAGCCGCGGAGCAATACCAGTATGCCGAAGCATATCCAACTAAACAAACAGGGCACCCAAGGCACATATTGGCCTAGCGAGGTATTATATCCTGTATAATACATGGCTCTCTTCTAGACCGCTGCCTCGGCCTCTTACGCAATCAGTAACCATCCAATCTAAAAACTTTTTATTGAAAATGGGTCATAATACTCGATACCCGAAATAATTTTATTCCCCCATTCACTTGGGCAGGAATACTCTCAACCAAATCATTTTTCTCAAAATCCAAAATATTTATAAATCCAGTAATTTGATAGGTAAAAACATTTAACTATTCTGAACATAGAATAACAGAGAGTACTTGTATGATAACATTTAAGTCAGCTCTATGTAAAACATTAATTTATTTTGAACTGAGAATAGGGAAAGTAATACTTGCATAATCATAAGCAGTTGGATATGAAAAACATTGAACTATTCTGGAATTAGAATAGCGTAGAAAACTTGCATAATAGGATTCAAAATAAATATCACTTGAACAATAAGTGATGATAGGGATACTTGCATTTGGGTTTTTAGCAGTTAGTCACACTCGCAATAACATAACCCCTCATTCTGACATCTCATGGCATCACCGTCCTTCCTTTCGACAATTCACGGATGTGCTGCTCCTACAATTTCTAGAATCCAGATATCCAATACCATTCCATTACATTATTCCCAATGTCTGGTCCTGATCAACTTGAGCGATCCACATCTATAATTAAAATATACAACTTTAATCGTCTAAACGATAATTACTCGATGAACTACGCGTCAACACCCTATCGTCTACCTATACAATAGCCCACACATAAAGAAAACAGCTAAACACAGGACTCTTAACCCATGTATGCACATAATTCACATAGCACGTAATCATATACTCCACATATCACATAATTCATATCACATATGCCTCAGTTCATTAAAAGGTTCGACTCGGTATGTTTAAAACTAAAATCTGGTCGAAATATAAATTATCGATCAATAATCGACTCAGAATGACTTGTAAAACAAGCGACCTTTCGAAACAAAAGAATTTGGGTCTTGAAACTATTTTTAATGAAAGTGGAATATTTTTCTGAGTCTAGATACGTTCATTTCGTATTAAACAGATGAACAGTTTATTTATTACAAATAAAATAAGAATAAATCAATTAATAATAATATTAATTATTTTTTAAATACTAAACTATATTTTTAAAAGCTCAAAATAATTTTGAAATCATTATTTAGGAAAAATGAGAATTAGAAAAGTTTTTTCCATAATTTTTGGAATTAAAATAAAATTAATACAAATTATCTAAATAAACTGATTAATTATCAAAATAATTAATCAATTTAAATAAATGAATAAATGAATAAAATTTCAGACTTCTTTTGAAAATAATAAAAGAAAATAATTTTTGGAATTTAAAATAATTAAGTAAATAATTTTTAAAATTTAAAATAATAATTAAATAATTTTTAAAATTAAAAGAAATGATTTTTAGAAAAATAGAAATGAATTTTGATTTATTTTTGAAAAAGAAAAATCAGAAACAGATTACTAAAACTGAAATTGAAAATCCAAGAATCAAAAGGGTCGGGGATTGGGTTTAAAACGGGTTATGAAGAAAAATCTGGGTCGGGTTGAATACCCACCGCATTCTGGAGAATTACCCAGTTTCCGGCACTGTTAATTAAAAATACTGAATAACCATTTATTTTGAATAAATTCAAAATAATCAATGAATTATAATAGTCAATCACTGTTTGATCATTATCAGTATTTAATTACGACTATCAGGATTTATCAGTCAATACTAGTTTGACCAATATCAGACTTTAACAACTAATGTCAGGATCTATTAGTCAAAACAGGTTTGACCAATATTAGAGCTTATATACATAATCATAGTTTAACATGCAGATACTGAATGAATTTAATTGCATACTTGCATGGCATCAGAACTTAAACATAATTATCAATAACTAGCAAGTATTGACAAATAATGATAAGATACCAAACTTCAACTATCAGTAGTTATTTCTTAATAATCAGAGTTTGAGAATTGTCCTGATATCTTTTCCAATTCATTCACCAATCTTGTAAAGGTAGCTTCGCAGAGAGGCTTGAAGAATATATCTGCTAATTGCTAATATGTTGGAACAAAGACCAATTCCACTGTACCTTCTTCCACATGTTCTCTTATGAAATGGTACCTTATGTTGATGTGTTTAGTCATTAAATGTTGCACTGGATTTCCTACAACAATATATATTCAGCTTCTGCAGTTGATGTGGAACTTGACTTTTATTTCTTGCTATACCAAGAAACCAATCTGCCACCAAGAAATTGGCAGCTTCCGAAAGTGCTTTTCCTATCTATTTTGCGTCCTGCAAAATTAGCATCTGAATATCCAGTTAGCTTAAAATCTAAATCTCTAGGATACCATAATCCCAAATTAATGGTGCCTTTGAGATATTTAAAAAATTCTTTTCACTGCTAATAGATGAGTTTCCCTTGGATCAGCTTGGAACCTTGCACAAAGACAGGTAGCATACATGATATCAGGTCTACAAGAAGTAAAATATATGAGTGAGCCAAGCATACCTCTGTAGTTAGTTATATCTACTGAAGAACCAGTATTTAAATCTAACTTGGTTGTAGTGGCCATGAAAGTTGATGCAGTTGAGCTATCTTGCATTCCAAATCTTTTGAGCAAATTCCTGGTGTATTTGGATTGATTTATGAAGATCCCTTCATCAGTCTGTTTTACTTGTAACCCCAGAAAATAACTCAATTCTCCCATCATACTCATTTGATATCTAGCCTGTATTAGCTTTGCAAATCTCTCATAAAGTTTATCATTAGTAGATCAAAAAATGATATCATCAATGTATATATGTACTAATAACAAGTCCTTACCATGGTATTAATAAAAGAGAGTTTTGTCAATTATACCTCTTGTGAAACCACATTCTAACAGAAATAGAGCAAGTATTTTATACCAAGCCCTTGGAGCTTGTTTTAGTCCATAGAGTGCTTTATCTAGTAAGTAGACATGATCTGGATACTTTGGATCAATGAACCCTGGAGGTTGTTCAACATAAACTTCCTCTTCAAGTTCTCCATTTAAAAATGCACTCTTTATATCCATTTGGAACACTTTAAACTTCTTGTGAGCAGCATAGGCTAGAAAAATTCTTATTTCCTCAAGCCTTGCAACTGGAGCAAAAGTCTTATCATAATAAATGCCTTCTTGCTGTGAATAGCCCTTTGTAACCAGTCTTGCTTAGTTTCTTATAATAGTGCCCTCACTGTCAGTTTTGTTTCTGAACACCTACTTTGTACCAACTACAGATATGTTCTTTGGTCTTGGCACAAGAGTCCAGACTTTGTTCCTTTCAAATTCATTAAGCTCCTCTTGCATTGTTATAACCCAGTCAGCATCTTGAAGAGCTTCTTCCACCTTCTTGGGTTCAGTTTGAGAGAGAAAAGAATGGTAGAGACATTCATTTTGAGTGGCTTTTCTGGTTCTTACACCAATATTAGGGTTTCCAATGATTAAGTCAGGTGTGTGTGACTTAGACCATTTTCTTGCAGATGGAAGTTGACTCCTTGAAGAAAAACCTCCCCCTTGATTCATGAACTCTCTGTTATTTCTTTGACTAGTACCACTATCATGTCCTGATGCTCCCCCGAATCAGTGTTCCCATTGTTATCAGTATTTGACTCATCAGAGTTTGAGGAATGAGAGTCTGATGACCTATCTAATGATGTCTCTTGAGTTGAATCACTTGTAAAAGTCTCTGGATTTGAATCATGTTGCTACCCCTCAACATATGCTTCAGTGTTAGAAGAATTTTCACTGTCATGTGGATTATCAGAGCTTTGAGTGATATTAGGACTTACAGTATATGGATCAGGATTTAAGAGTTCAACATATGGCACTTCATTTTCAAATCTCAACTTGTCATGGTCATCTGCATCTTCTAGACCTGTAATCTTCTTGTCATCAAAAGATACATGAATGGATTCCATGACTGTTCTCGTTTTCAGATTATAAACTCTGAAGGCTTTTGTAGAAAATGGATATCCCACAAAAATGTCTTCATCAGCTTTTAGATCAAACTTGGTAAGCTGCTCCGGATGAGTTTTGAGAACAGAACACTTGCAACCAAAAATGTGAAAGTACTTCAAATTTGGCTTCTTTCCCTTCACCATCTCAAATGGTATTTTTCCATGCATGTTGATCAATGTTGTATTTTGTGTAAAGTAAGCAGTTTGGACAGCCTCAGCCCAAAAGTAGGTAGGCAATCTTGTTTCCTCTAGCATGGTTCTTGCAAATTATATGAGAGTTCTATTCTTTCTTTCTACAACTCCATTTTGTTGTGGAGTTCCAGGAGCAGAAAACTCTTGTTTTATCCCCTTGAGTTTGCAGAACTCTTCCATAGAGCTATTCTTGAATTAAGTTTCATTATCACTTCCGATGATCTTTACTTTGTATGTTGATCCTTTTTCCAGCTCTCTTACATGATCAAGAAGAATGGATGGAGAATCATCCTTGGTGTGCAGAAAATACACCCATGTGTATCTTGTATATTCATCAATAATTATGAGTGGATACCTCTTCTTGGAAATTGACATAACATTTACTGGACCAAAGAGATCAATATAAAGTAGATGATATGGTTAAGGAATGGAGGATTCAGTTTACTATTGAAAGATGTTTTCCTTTGCTTGGCTTTCTGGCATGAGTCACACAAGTCATCAGGAGTAAACACTGCATTGGGAAATCCTTTCACAAGATCTTTCCTCACAAGTTCATTAATATTGTTGAAATTGAAGTGAGAAAGTCTTTTATGCCAGTTCCAGCTGTCTTCCATGGATTCTCTACTTAGTAGACAAAATTCTGATCCATCGGATTTTGTGGAGACCCTGGCATCATATAAACTACCATATCTTACACCAGTCATTGCAATCTTGCCATCAGTCTTATTGACTATTTCACAATGCTCCTCATAAAAATTCACATGGTAACCTCTGTCACAGATTTGACTCACACTAATCAGATTATGCTTGAGTCCTGAAACTAAAGCTATATTTTCAATGATGACATTTTTAACTTTCATTTTTCTATATCCCAATATTTTTCCTAAGTTGTCGTCTCCATAAGAAACACGTGGGCCAACTTTCTCCTGAAATTTTGATAGCAGGGATTTATAACCAGTCATGTTTCCTGAGCATCCATTATCCAAGACTAGAGTATTCCTCTTGTTACCCTACAATCAGTATTTGAAATCAGTTAGTGTTTTTAAAGACCCAGACTTTTTTGGATCCTTTGGCCTTTTTAAGTTTGTTAACATATGCAACATAAGACTTGTTATCAGAGTTTATGTTAACATCCTTACTATCAGTATTTATACATACAGAAATAGATTTTGCTTTATTTAAAGCGGGTTTCACTTCATAATAATCATAATACAAACTGTGACACTCTTTACATGTATAAATAGAGTGTCAAACACTACCACAATGAAAATAAGGACTCTGTGGTTTATATCTAATTGTTATATTCCTAAACTCTGATTTGGGGGGAACATTATTTATCTCTTTATTCTTCCTGCAGGAATTAGCAAGATGATTAGTACTACCAGAGTTCAAACAAGCCTTCCTGGGTGCATTGGGAGGAGTTACATAATTACCATGCTTATTAATACCTACCTTGCCATTTCTATTTTTCCTAGGCCTTTTCTCCTTGTCTTTCATGTGTAATTCCTTCAGCTTTTGCTTGAGCTATTTTTGAGTCATTAAACCAATATTTAATGATTTTGTGTGAATTTGTTCACTCTTATCAGTAATTAAGTTTGATCTAGGTGTTGAGGTTGAACCTACCTTATTAACTGATTTAACAACATCAGCACTTGAATTAAACTTAATGGTCTTCAACTGAACCTTGTTCAGTTTGACCTTAGTATCATCACTTACTGGTTTATTTCTCTCAGTTTCTTTTTCAATTTTCTTATCAGGATTAGATCTATCAGCATATCCTAATCATGATCCCCAATAGCCATTCTCTAAAATTTCCTGAGTTGTTTTTCCTGAGTTAGTCCAAAGTTTAATAACCTCTCTTTCCTTAGCTAACTCATTTTCTAGATAAGCATGCTTTTCTTACAATTTTTCTTTAACATAAACATCATTATCTCTTTCTTTTTAAATTTGTAACATGGAAAGCAACTCAATTTCTAGGTGATCATTTCTTTTCTTTAACTCAGAGTTTTCACTCTTGATTCTATTATTTTCTAAGGTTTGATCCCTATAACTAACATGTAGAGATTTAAAAAATAATCTTAATTCATAGATATCATCAATATTAAAAGGAAGAGTAGTCTGAGGTACATTTAATTCAGCATTATCAACCTCAGTATCAGCATTTTCCATGAGAGCATAATTGACCTCAACATCTGATTATGATGAATCATCCCAGTTTTTCTTTTTTGAGATCAAGGCTCGTTTCTTCTCAGCTTTGGGTTTTCTGCAGTCAGCTGCAAAGTGTCCAATTCCATAACGATTGTAGCATCTTTCCTTTGACTTGTCAAGTTTTCCTGATCTTGATTCCTTCCAATCAGTACTTCTTCTGTTGTTCTTCTTATCAGAGTTTGATGAACTGGAACCTTTTCCAGAAAATCTTCTCCCTTTCTTGAAGTTCTTGTAGACCATCTTCTTGAAGCTTTTAACTAGTAGAGCAGCCATTTGTTCCATGTCTTCATTGTTGTCATGATCACTTTCAGTATCTAATTCATTATCAGTATTTGAGTCATCATCGGAGTTTGATGATTCATTATCTGACTTTGCAGTCATAGCTTTTCCTTTGGAGTAGCCTTTTCTCCTAGCTTTCTTATTTGGCTTCTCTTTAACTTTGAGTGCAACTGGTCTAGACTTGGATCCTTTTTTCTTGCTTCTTTGCTCCATCTCTAGTTCATGAGTTTTCAGTATTTCATGTATCACATCTACAGATGTGTCATCAAGTTGATATTTATCCCTTATTGATGTGACCTTGAAGTCCCACTTTTTAGGGAGAGCAAGTAGAAACTTCAAGTTTGAGTCCTTTAAATCATATTCCTTGTTGACAAGAGACAAGTCATTCAACAGCTTCTAAAATCTGTCATAGATCTTAGTTAAGGACTCATTATCTCTTGAGTCAAAGTGCTCATAATCTTGAGTAAGTATTATTCTCATGTTCTTCTTGATAGCAGTTGTGCCTTGACACTTTACTACTAAAGCATCCCTTATCTTTTTTGATATCTTACATCCAATAACCCTATTGGACATAACACTATCAAGACTGCTGTGCAAGATGTGTCTGACTTTAGCATCCTTCATAATAGATGAAAGATCTTCAGGAGTGTAGTCCTTCCATTATTTGTCAACCATCTTTTCTGGTTGTCCTGAAACAGAAACAACTACCTTCATTGGTTTATGAGGACCATCATAAATCCTGCTTAAATATTCAGGATATATGGCTTCCAAGCACATAGCCATCCTGGCTTTCCATACTGGATATTCATGTATCTTCAGGATTGGTACCTTGATGGCTTCATACCTACTCCTGTTGCTGCTAATCTGTGATGTGGCTAGGGGTGGTGATTGTGGATTCCGTGGTTCTTCTTTGTCTACATTAAATATTGATTTTCATATCTTCAACTGTTTGTATGTCAATAAAAAGCTCTAATACCAATTGTTAGGTCTATAATCAACTATAGAGGGGGTAAATACAGTTTATCCAAATAATTCGACAAAGCTTCAACAGAATCAACAGTTTTTATATTAATAGATAAAAACTGATTACAAACGTACTCCTTCAAAAGGATGAGCAAATATCCTTGAGAGCTGCTAGGTTATGCGAATGATATAATAATGTTTGCAATGCTTTTAGCATAAACCTAATATGTGCTTCATATAGAGCACAGCTATACAACCAAATAAGGAATCCTATTATATTACAATAAGGAAACCTAAACATGTATGATTGCTTCTGAGATAAAGTCCTTCACCGCCTTGAATTACTGCTTTCCTTTTCCTCCTCGAATATCTACTGATATGACAAATCCTGATGACATCATATGCTGATCATCAAGTACTGATATAAATACTAATGACGTCACTCTTCAGTAAATACTGATATAAGTCCTGATAAGAACTTCTGATAGCTTCTGTCTAGATATCATAAATTATAGCTAACATATCTAAGCCATCCAAGCCTGAATTTAAGATCAACAAAGATACCGGGTACATCATGTATAATGAGGTTGGAATGGATAAAAGCTGGTATGACTATGTTAATAGATGTGTTACTCCTGAACCTGTGGATAAATTTGCATCTGGCTTTGAGGACAAGAAGAAGCTCTTATAGAAAGTCAAGACACCTGCTCCTGACAGAGACACTTGTATTGTCAAAAATATCTATAGTGGAGGATCTCAAGTTAGAGAAGCTTATGAGAGAGGTGGTCTTGTTACAAGAACGCTGGGATTTATAAAGGAGATGCCTTGAAGATAAAAGACATAAACTCACTGACTGGAATAGATGAAGATGTTAAACTTCAGGATCTACAGAAGATAATATGTGTTCCAATTGTTCTTGATAAATTTGATGGTGACAAGCCTAAGGAAAATATGCTATATTTTCTTGACTATGGAAAAAGGATGAGAGTGCCACATGAACAAATACTGAAAAATCCTGGCAAGACTTGAATATCTTGTCTGCATGCTATGTTAAAAATGCAACCAGTGAAAGATGGTTTAAAATTTTAAAAGGCCTGGTTCATGAGAAGCAGAAAGGAATGGATAAATCCAAGTTCATTCAAAAATATATACTGAAAGATGATTTAGTTGCTGACATGCCTAAGGGAGGAGCACAACTTATTGAACAACTTAGTTCAAAGTTGATTTCTTTCAGTCCCGATGCTAAAAATTATGGGTTGATTGAACTAAATGATTTGAACTTAAGCAGAAGTAAAATTTATGATCTAAAGGCAGTTATCAATCAGACTGATGAATCTTCTCAAGAGCTCAAGGATGTCAAGTAAAGATTAGAGATATATTTGAACATATCAAAAGCGAATATGCTCATATGGTTCTTTTATTATGTTACATGATATGCTATATTTCAAGGCTGAAGACGCACGTCTAATACACTGAATGTAAGATTGTATATTTGTTTCTATTTATGCATTTAGATAGTTTTTGACATCATCATATTTCTATAATGCACAAGTTGAGGAAGATTGTAAGATATAATTTGATGATATCAGAAGTTATCTATCAAAGTTTGTCACATGAAGAGATTATAGTTTATCATATTAGCATTTGACAGAAGATGACATCATCAGAGTTTGTCATCAGAGTTTATATCAGTATCTTTCAGAAGCCGTATCTCGGGAAGTGTGGCACGCTCCAAACCCGAGTCCGAAGTTTGGGGTCCACAACACACAAACAGGACATATATACCTGCTTATGATAATAATAAAGATAATAATATGCAGTGAACCTACTTCCCTTCATCCATGGATCGCAACAAGTTAAACCATGCACACAAGCCAGAACCTTACTTATATTACAAAGGTTTCAAATCCCAACTATTTAAACTTACATCTGAATATTAAACATTCTTACAAACTTTTAAACTTAAACTATTATGAAAGTCTTCAGCTAACTTATTCCGCTCAACCTGGAGTCCTAGCTCACACACTTGATTGGGGATCCTCTCTAACAACAGGTTCCTTCTTAACTGGAAAAGAACATAAACAGAATCGCACAAATGAGCTAACCAGCTCAGCAAGTCATAGTGACAATACTGAGGTTAAACAATGATCAAATGAAATGATTTTAGGGTATTAATTTTCTTTATAAACAATGATTAGAATTGGATATTCAGCTTATATTTTAAAAACCAAGGTTAGGCTGCTAATCAGTCACGCACTAACCCCGAGCAAGGCACATAGCTCTGCTCTAGTTACTGGATCCAAGGCACACATTGGCCTAACGTGACCATCAATCTGGTCTGACCACGAATTTGGTCCACATTTATAAAATAATCCAATTCTATAACAATAACAGAATAAATAAATTAAATCAATAAAAAGAATCATAAACAACACTGGTCTTTAAGCATAAGGTGGTTTACATTCACCAATAGGATATAACAAGGTAAGTACAAGGATTAGCTATCAGCCGGTAAAAGAATTAGATAACAGAAGAATCAAGGTCTCGTAGTTATAAGGATTAGTCTTTTAATATATATATAAGGTATGAAGGTTTGTATGTTAAACAATTCTGATTCAGTGATCGGTGTTTAGTTTATATATATTTGTGGAGTAGTATAGTATATATGTGGTTCGCATCTGGGTTTTCAACAATCAGTGTTTTACAAATAATAAGGTTTGCGGTTCAAAGATCAATAACTGGAATCAAGGTTTAGGGTTACATGCTTCAAAGCACTTACAATATAAATTAGAACTATTCTAAACGTATATCAAGATAGTTTAGGAATCACTTGCTATATATCTCGAGAAAGTACTTGCCTTTTCTCACTTTGCTTACGCTCCACTTGTTCTCATTAAAGACTCCTAATCACTGACTATTTGCTTCCCTTTCCTATGCCACGCTTCTTCTGCTTAGACATCACAAGTATCTATCAGTACTTATTCTTACTTAATTCTATTTGTTATAAGCTTTTATCTACCCTTCGTTTCACCCAAATCCAACTTACGGATTGAAAGTTACGATTAAAACAATTAAACAATACACATATAAGCATATCGTACACCAATCGGATTACATATAACACACAGCATGTAAGATATTCGATAAAAATAATTTTTCAAAGAAAATTCGGGGTTAAATGATTTTTCAGGTATTTAATTCGAATTTTTTAACATTTTTCGGAATTAAAATGGGTCGTTGAATCATTTATAAACATTTAATAGGGTTCGAATATCCGAATCTGACTTTAAAATCATTTTATAATAATTATCAAGCCTTGAATACAATTTAAAATTATATTTTAAAGTTCGAAACTATTTTTTGAAATTTTTAAATCAAAAGAAATAATTAAATCTAATTAAATAATCAACTAAAATTAATTAATAATTAATTAAATCAATTCATTAATTAATATTCGAATTAATTGACCAATTAACTAATTAATTCTCAACTAAAATTAATTAATTAAATCATTCAGATTTATTTTTAAATTAAAATAATGATTTTTGAAATTTCTAATAATTAAAACAAATTTCTGAAATTAAAATAAAAAGAAAATATAAATTTTATAAATTTTTAAAACAAGAATCCTATTTTGGAAAGATTCTGAAATTTCAAGGACCAAACTTCATCATCTGCAAAAGTACAAGGACCTACCTGCAAATTTTGTACCCCTCGCCGGAAAACAGTTGGGGTTCGTCGGAGATGGCGCTCCCGGAATCGTCACATCACCAGAAGCTCGATATATGATCTACTTTTCACAAGGAATTCAACCATGCAATCAAAACAACTCAATAACCCCTGAGTTGGCCGGAAAAACTCGAAGAAAACTCGTCGGACAGCGAGTGCTTTGTTGCTCCGGTCAGGCCAACTCCGGTACCGTCTGTTGACGAGACCACCACCAATCGATTCCTCTTTTCAAGCTCTACACATCCATACCAATAAATCAATCTAATAACCCCTAGAGCAGAAAACCCCAAATTTTAATTGAAAACATTCAAACTGCCTATGAACCCTAATTTCATAATTCGAAATTAAAACACAGATTTGAGCATGTTATTGAACTTCAAATGACCACTATGACATACCAAAATGACCAGAATCAGATTATCTACAACATGCAAGCATTAAAACATACAAACAACATCAAAATCAAAAATTCATAATTTAATCCAAAATAAATAAAAATATAGAAAATTACCAGATGATTCTGCAGTGTTATCGCTTATAGATACTGATAGTACTCCTTAATACCTTTGTTTTGGTTACTCGAGCTTCAAAATCGGATATCAATAATGCCTTGAAACTAGTGTTTGATTCTCAAGAACTAATATGAATGTACTGTTTTTCTCTGAAAATTATATATTTAACTAATTGTAAATGATTTTTCTGAACAAAATAAAATACGGTAAAGGCTATTTATAGATACGGAATATTGGTACCCTTTTGGATCATATCGGATATAAAATATACTGTTTATTGGACAAAACATAACCAAATCGGTACCGATTTTAGGATAATTATCCAAAATTATACATTTTGTAAATACAGACTTGGTCTCAGCGCTTTGGTTACACGAAGTACGAGAAGATAATATAATAGTTTAATCAAAATATCTCGTTTCTCGAAAGTACGGGTTTTATCGATTTACCGAAACGAATTTTGTATCGAAAATTTTGCGGCGGGACCCGCACAGGGAAAACCGTACTCCGAATTGAAAAAGTTAAAACATGGAAAATGCTCGGAATATTACAATTAGGTTAGGAAGAAGTTTTGCCGAGACTTTCGAGTTGTAAAAGCGTAAAAACGGTTGAAGTCGGTTGGTTCCCGATTATACAAAATAGTTTATAAATACTCGGTAAAATAATTTATTAAATCCATAAATCATTTATAAAATCATATAACAACATAAAAATTAATAGTAAAATGCCATAATTATCTATACTTTATTTTGGACATATAAAAATTGAAATACTCAAATTTTATCATATTTAAATATCCAAACACATATACCACTTAACATAATTCACCAAAAATTTACAGAATAATCACAGAATATATATATTTATTGATAAAAATAATTACACGATATATCCCAGGTATTACATCCCTCCCCCTTAAAAGGATTTTGTCCTCAGAATCTCCTAAGAAAATAAATAAGGGTACTTTTCTCGCATACCACTTTCTAGCTCCCATGTTGTTTCTTCAACCTTTGGGTTTCTCTACAACACTTTTACTAACTGTACAACTTTGTTTTTTAACACTTTCTCTCTTTCTTCTAGAATCTCTATTGGACTTTCTACATAAGACAAATCCTCCTGAAGTTCTATCGGCTCGTACACAATTACATGCCTGGAATCTGGATTATACTTCTTAAGCATCGATACGTGAAATACATTATGAGTATGCTCCATATACGGGGGTAATGCCAGTTCATATGCTACCTTGCCGACACGCATCAAGATTTCAAAAGGTACGACATATCTAGGACTCAGCTTTCCTCTCTTTCCAAATCTCTTCAATCCTTTCCACGGTGACACTTTCAATAATATTAAATTTCCATCATCAAATTCCATATCCTTCTTTGATTGATCTGCATATTTTCTCTGATGATCTTGGGCTGCAATTAACCTTTTCTGAATAACTTTGACAACCTCTTTTATTTCTGTACCGATTCGGGTCCAAGTATCTTGTCTCCTACTTAATCCTAATATACTGGTGATCGGCATTTACATCCATAAAGAGCTTCGTAAGGTGGCATTCCAATGCTGGCATGGTAACTGTTGTTGTTAGAAAATTCTACTAAGGGTAAATGCTTGTCCCAACTTCCTTTAAAATCAATAGCACAAACTCGCAACATGTCCTCAATTGTCTGAATCATTCTCTCACTTTGGTCATTGGTCTCTGGATGGTAAGATGTACTCATATTTAATCTGGTTCCCAAACATTCTTGAAAACTTCTGCAAAATCTCGAATTAAATCTTGGATCTCGATCGGATACGATAGACACAAGAACTCCATGACGAACTACTATCTCTTTTAGATACATGTGAACCAACTTATCCAATGAAAACCTCTCATTAATAGGCAGAAAATGAGCTGATTTAGTAAGTCTGTCCACTATAACCCAAATGGCATCATGGTTTGATTTCGTCCTTGGTAATCCAACTATAAAATCCATGGAAATATGCTCCCACTTCCATTATGGAATCCGTGTTGGTTGCAATAGTCCACTTGGTCTCTGGTGCTCTGCTTTAACCCTCTAACATGTATAACATTTGCTGACCCATTCTGTGATTTCTCTCTTCGTATCTGGCCACTAATAATTTTCCTTTAAATCTCTGTACATCTTGGTACTCCCTGGGTGGATTGAATACCTTGAATTGTGAGCTTCTTGTAAAATTTCATTCTTCAACTTTGTCACTGGTGGAATCGAAATTCTGGAAGAAAATCTGAGAATACCTTGATCATCCTTTTGAGTACACAATTCCACTCATACCAAACGATTGATGTCCTGATCTATTACTTCCTCTTGACACTTCTTTATCTTTTCTAACAACTCCGGCTAAAAAGTTAGACTATACATTTTCGCTTCATTAGGCTTGCAAACTCTGATCTCCAATTCCAATTTCTGAAATTCCCTGTATAACTCTTCTGGTACTATCAACACGTTCAATTTCTCCTTTTGGCTTAGTGCGTCTACCACAATATTTGCTTTACTTGGGTGATAGTTAATCGTACAATCGTAGTCCTTGATCAACTCTAACTACCTTCTCTGTCTCATGTTAAGTTCCTTTTGCGTGAATATGTACTTCAAGCTTTTATAATCCATATAAATCTCACATCTTTCTCCATATAAATAATGTCTTCAAATCTTCAAAGCGAATACTATGGCCACTAGCTCCAAGTCATGAGTAGGATACTTCCGCTCATGAGGTTTCAGTTGTCTTGATGTATATACAATAACCTTGTCGTGCTGCATCAAAACACATCCTAATCCCTTATGAGAAGCATCATTATGGATAACAAAAATTCCTTGATCATATGGAAGTGACAAAACACGTGATGTGATCAATCTCTTCTTCAATTCTTGTAAACTTTCTTCCCACTTCTCGTTCCATATAAACTTCTCATTTTTCCTGGTAAGCTTCGTCAAAGGCGTCGCAATTTTTGAGAAATCCTGAACAAATCATCGATAATATCCCGCTAATCACAAGAAACTTCTCACTTCTGTTGGTGTTTTTGGCCTTTACCAATTTGTAATAGCTTCAATATTTGTCGGGTCCATTTTGATACCTTCATTACTGACTATGTGCCCTAAGAACTGAACTTCCTGTAGCCAAAACTTACACTTTGAGAATTTAGCATACAACTTTTTGTAACGACTGAGAATTTTGCGTCGTAATTAAGAAAATAAAGTATGTGTTATGTGATGAGATTATAATTATGTGATGATTATTTGTTTTATCTGTATACTAGAGTTTAGGAGCGTGAATAAAAACGTTCCAATTTAAAGAGTCAGCTTAGAAATTAAGCTTGGTGTCGGGCCGTCAGGTAGAACGGAACCTGTCCTAATATGGAAATTAAATAATATAAAATGTGAATTATATGTGAAGTGAATGAATAAAGTATTTCGTCTTAAGAGACGTGTTGATTGGCAAAGATAATGAGAAGCGTAATCGAAACGCTGAGCGCCGGGCCGTCAGGCTGAACGTGACCCGGTACGCGTAAAAGAGGATAAGGATTAAAGAGGGATAGATTCTATGATCAGACCTGAGTCGTTATGTGACTATATGTGTGTGATTGCTTGACTGTGTGCATGACTATATGTTCTGTGTCAATTTTGTGTATTTTAAAGGAATTACGTGATTTAAGTAAAGGTTTAATTAACCTTCGCGCATTTTTATAAAATCATCCGAGAAGGATAAATACATGGGATTTGTTTTGTTACCTTCGTAATGATCCTAGAGACTTTTTAAAAATAATAAGTGAATTTGATTGTTGATCTTTGCATTTTTAAATTAATTTTATGTGGAAATTATATTTATTAAAGCAAGTTTGCGGAATTCATATAAAATCAACCGTTCGCTCAAATTCTTATTATGAGTAATGGATAAAAAGTTGATTTCGAGACCTACGTATTAAAATTATCATTTTCAATAATCCTCGACTTTCCGAGAGAGAAATATTTTTATTTTGAATTTCGTTGCATTTGAGTAAAAAGAGAAAGAAAGTGCAAATTAAAAAAAAGAGTTATTAGATTACCATTTTGCCCTTGTGTTGGTGGAGTATAAATTACTCCTTCCTCCCCATTTTCTTCTTTATTTTCCGTGCACTCACTCTTTTCTCTCCTCTTTTTCTTTCACTCTCTCTCTCTCACTCGAACAACTCTCTCTCGGCTCTCTCTTCAATCTCTCTCGGTATACCTCCTTTTTTCTTGATCAAACTCATCAATCATCCCTAATTCTTCTTGCTAAACACTTATGTATAGGTAGAAGTATGTGCATGTGTGTGATTAGGCTTGCATGCCGAAGTGTGTGTGTGTGTGTGTGTGTGTTTTGGGTTCGGTTTTGAGCCAAGAACCGAGGGCTTGCTTGATTAGTTCGTATCCTATGAATATTGTGCAGAAATCAGTTTGCATGTGGTGTTGATGCATTTTTTTTGAGAAATCGGGGGTTTCGTGGTTGGACACCCTCGAATGAGGGCACCACCGTGAAACCACCGCCACCGGTGATGAACTCCGGTGAACCGGTGGTGAGCTATGATGTTAAAAAAAACTGAGCTCTAGAACTTTAAGATCACTTATTTATGTTTGCATGTGATGTTTTGATTAAAAGGCCAAATGGCCCTTAATATTTTAAAGGAATCAAGTTGATTGTGTTGAAATGCATGAGTTATTGATTTGATGTTGAAATATAGGTGGATTTGTGATTCAAGGATTAAGAATATCAAGTTGCATGTTTGTTTTTGAAAAAGGCCGAATGGTTTTAATCTTTAAAGTTGTTTGATTTGAGTTAACTTGTTTAAAATGATGATGGATTGTGATTAGATTAAAAAGGAATGAAATTGTTGTTGCATGCTAAGTTAAGTTCGAATTTTTGGTATTAATAAGAAAGGAAATTGATTTTTGTGAGATAAACTTGGTAAACACTAAGTATAAATGGCCTAAAAGTGATTGCATGCTAGTTTTAAAAAGGATCAAGATGTGCATGTCATGGATTTGTCCTTGAGAAGTAAAATTGAGTTTTGCCGAATTAAATTAAGTTAAAAGGGACTAATTTAATGAATGAATGGATGCATGTTGTGATTTAGGTGAAAATCGATTGTGTTAAGAAACTTAGTTGGCTTACTTGATAAAGATAAAGTGTTTGATAGCATGATAAGTTAAAATTGAATTGCATGCGCGCAAGTATGTATGATTAGTTCGAATTTTTATGATTAAAATGAAGAAGAATGATAATTTAATAGCTTTGAATGAGTTGTGCGTATGTATGTGAGTTAAAGTGGGTATTTTGTGGATTTTGTGTGATAAGGCCGAATAGGCCATAAGGAACGAAAGTCAAATTACTTGGTTTTTATGATTAAAAGGATGATTGAAAGTGTATAAGTAAATATTTAGGAATTTGTTGCTTGATTATAGTATGTGGCTCAAATTAAGGAGTAAAAGAAAAGGAAATTAAGTTGATTGATATAATATACATAAATGTTTGGTTGTAATTAGGTCTTGTACTCGTAAAAGAGTCGTGATAGTGTGATTTGAGAAATAGCCAAGGTCAAGCTAGTACGCTTTGATTGCTAAGTGTATAAGGATATAAAAGCTACGAGAAAGGGATATGCTATGTGCTATGTGCTATGTGCTTATATGTATAAGCTATATTCGTATGCTCGAGTCAAAGATATAATCGAGTTATCGTATAGAGTGATCGTTCCGGGAACGAGAGTTGAGAACCTGATTAAGATTTTGGTTTTATTGTAGATTCGGAGCGTGAGGGCATTCAGGTTAGGAAAAGAAAGGATTTACTAGGTGGCAGTAGTTCAACCCTCAGGAAAGCAAATTCAGGTAAGTAACTCTGATTACTTGTGTAAATGATTATAAAGGAAATGTTGTTCATACCATGTAGAGTATTGAACTGCTTAAGCATGAAACCCTTATTTTATGAGACCCATATTTTATGAAACCCTGTTATTGATTTAAAGAATCCCTGTTCTTGATAACATGTTATTGATAAGCCTATTGATTTCACTCACTGATAACCAGACCTTTCTGTTCCAGTTACCTCTAATGCCATGAATCATATTGAACCTATTGATTATCTTGGTTAACTCTGTTTAATGATACCCTGTTTCTTTTGATCACCCTATTGATCCCTAAGTTAATGCTGATCCTTCTAATTTAGTGCCTTGTTGTCCCTGATACTGAATTCTTGAGAATTGTTCCTTGCGTATCTTTGATTCACTCCCTGAACCTTGCTTCTTTAAAATCTGATTTAAGAATGAGTTTCGACTTGAAAGAGTCCGAATGATTTCAAATGCTTGGTAATGATAAAATGGATTTTAGAAAACCTATTTGTTTTTCCAACTCAAGGTTTTCCAAATGAATTCCTGATGGATTGGATTGAGACGTAAGAGGCTAGTAGGACTAGTCCAGTCATGGTAAGAGGCTAGTGGGACTAGTCCAATTTAAGACTGAAATTATGCCGATTGGTACCTTAAAGACCGGAATGGAGGTCGATACGGGCTGATCACCCATATATAATGAAATGGAAAGATAATGTGATCCAATCAAGGGTTCTAAGTGATTATTTAAAAGGGAACTGAAACTTTTTATTCAGTAAATTGATTTTTGAAAATGAAAATGGATTATATTTTCTTGAAAAGAGTTGGTAATGTCATTGTGGAGCTTAAAGCTCGAGAACCCTGATTCTTGAAATTGTTAATCATATGATTGATTCTATATCTTGAAATACTGTTGCTTTCCTCTATCGAAAGATCTATTTTGATCCTATAATGAATTGTGATGAATGTCGGCTTTCGTCCTGTTTCGAGCCTTGTTTCTTGAAAACCCTACTATTCTTCAGATACCTTTCCTTATCCCAAAAAAAAAATATATGGAAATCTGCCACCTAGATTAATTAAGGTAGAATGCCCTAGTTTGTTCAAAGTATATTGTGATTTGATATTGTAGAACTGCTATATAGTTACTTGCTGAGTTTTATACTCATTTATTTTATCTTAATCTAACCATGGCAGTTAAGCAAGAAGATGGCCAGGCTTAGGCGCATTGCTCGTAAGAGCGTACCTGGTGGTCCCTACCGTGTTGAGGGCTTCCGGTTGCCAGAGCAGGTAGTGGTTGTTATGAGTGAGCTCGCGCCTAGAAAGAGGTGTATAAAGATACAATGGGTTATCTGTCGGTTCCCAGCCGGAATCGATATTGACTATTTAATAATATTTTGGGTCTGTAAGTTATATTTTATGATTGGTAGTTGTAATCTTGTCTCATACTTTATCCTGTTGATCCTGTTAGTAGTTAATTGGGGTTTATGCATATTTAATTATTAGAATAGATGTGTGTGAGTCCTCATTTCCTAACCCCGAGATTGAGGGCGTCACACTTTTCCTTTCTCAAAATTTCCAAAGATGTCCTTAAATGCTCCGCATGGTCTTCTACTGACTACGAGTAAATCAAAATATCATCTATAAACACAATGACAAACTTGTCCAAATATTCCTTGAAAATCATGTTCATCAAGTCCATAAATGTTGCTGGGGCATTGGTTAATCCAAAATACATTATTAAGAATTCATAATGACCGTACCTTGTTCTGAAAGCTATCTTCGGTATATCTTCTGGTCTAATCTTCAATTGGTGATATCCAGATCTCAAATCAATCTTAGAAAAATCCTTAGCTCCCTTCAACTGGTCAAACAGATCATGGATTTGAGGTAATGGATACTTATTCTTCATTGTAAGCTTATTGAGCTCCCGATAGTTGATGCATAATCTCATGCTTCCGTCCTTCTTCTTAATGAAAAATATCGGTGCACCCCATGAGGACACACTGGGTCTAATCACTCCTTCCTCTAATAACTCTTGCAACTGTTTTGCTAACTCCTTCATTTCAATGTGCGGCATTCTATACGCGGCCTTGGATACTGGTTTCGTTCCAGGTTCTAAGTCAATTGCAAACTCAGTTTCTCTATCTGGAGGAAGTCCTGGTAACTCATCTGGGAACATGTCTGGAAACTCATTGACTACTAGAATATCTTCAAGTTTTGTTGGCTCCCGATTTCTATCGATCACATAAGCAATAAAATGCTCACATCCTTGTCGTAGTAACTTCTTAGCTTGAATCATCGTTAAGAACTTCTTCGCTTGCCACTGACCTTTAAATGTCACTATTTTCTCATCTGGCGTCTTCAAAATTACCCTCTTATTACGACATTCTATCTGAGCATCATGCTTAAATAGCCCGTCCATTTCTAAAATAACGTCAAACTCTCCTAACTTAAATGGTATCAAATCCACACAAAGCTTATTTCTAGAAATCTCAGTTCTCACAGTTTACACATACTTGATTAACAGATACATGTTCTTGATTTGATAATTTCACAGTCATTATTTCATTTACCCTTTCAACTGGACAATTTAACTTATTAACAAAATCTTGAGAAATAAACTATCGAGTTGCTTCCGAATCTACTAACACGTTGGCACATAAAAGAATTTACAGTAACCGTACCTGCCATAACATCGGTTTCCTGGATAGCGTCCTTCACAGACATGTCAAAAACTCTAGCCCTTGGAGGCTCTTTCACTACTGGAGTGGACCCCATAATTCTCAATGCATTACTATCTAGGGCTGGTGTCTTGCAATCCCTTGATATGTGTCTTGGCTTTCCGCACTTAAAACATGTAAATCCAATTGCTGGAACCTTGACTGCTGGATTCCGGATAGGCTGGTCCATATATATTGGCTCTCTGGCTAGCTGATTACGGCACTCCCTTGAATAGTGCCCTTTTGGATTACATCTATAACAAACCACATTCAACTTGTTACAAACTCCTCCATGTTTCTTTTCGCATACCTGGAAATCTTGTAGAGCTAGCCTTTGTTGGTTTGGCTGGTTCCCAAAGGTTGGACGGTTGTTTTGTCCTCCGTCGCCTACATTTTGCATCCTAAAATTAAAATTTCTCCCTAGTTGAAACTTGCCTTTCTTCTGGTTAAAATTTAGAAACTTCCCTTCTTGTGACTGTCCCTCATTACCTTCAAACTTCCTCTTCTTACCCTCCTTCTCCTTCTGTGACATTTCATTCTCCGTCTCTGGAATCATGGCTTCTGTACAACTCCTGCATACGTGTCCAATTCAAATATTGCTATCTTTCCTCTAATCCATGGCTTAAGACCTTGTTGGAATCTCTTAGCTTTCTTCCTATCAGTATCCACATATGATGGTACAAACCTTGACAATTCCTTGAACTTGCTCTCATCGTCCGCTACTGACATATTTCCCTGCTTTAACTCCAGAAACTTCAATTTCATATGCTCTTGAATAAACTGAGGAAAATAATTCTCTAGAAAAAACTCCTTGAATCTTTCCCAAATAATAACATATGTACCTTCCAATGTCTTAACAGTCTCCGACCAGTAGGTGGCTTCATTCTTCAAATTATAACTTACAAACTCAACTTTCTGTTCCTCTCTCACCTTAACCAAAGAAAATGACTTTTCTATCTCCTTTAACCAAACTCTCGCTTCAATTGGATCTAAAGAACCTGTGAATTCTGGTGGATTCACCGCCTGAAAAGTCTTAAAAGTTACCTGAGGATTGGTCTATCTCTGCTGTTGTTGAGTTAGGCTGACTGTTTGTTGAGCCAAGATATGAAGAATTTGGGCTACTGTTGGGTCTATGGGACCTGGATTTGCATTTTGGTTATTGTTGTCTTGGTTGTTGTTATTAGTTTCTTCATTCTGGTTAGTAGAACGGGTATTTCTTTTGGGAGCCATTTTCTGTAAATAATCAAACAACTTATTCAGCCTTTAAATCAAATCCTTTTTGTGAAAAGTTTTGTGTAAACAGAAATATCTCTTTTTGAAAACATTTGTAATAGTTGAACTAAGTAAATTGCATGCTTCTTTACAGAATATAAGCAGTTAAGGGGATAGGGTACATGGTATCACAAGATTTTATGATGGGTGCAATAAATAACGTAAGATAAAACAGGTGCAGTAATGTAAATGACAATGCTGGAAAAGAAAAGGTACCGATATATATATATACATATATATATATATCAAAGTTTTGGTAGAACAAGCGTGAAAACGCTTTAGCAAAAGTAAAAGGGTACAACAAGCCTACACACTAGTTAGCAAGTCTAGTCTATATATACAAACCAAAAGTCTGCTAATACACACTACACACAAATAATACCAAAACTGTGGCGCCCTCCAAACCCGGGTCAGAAGTTTGGGGTCCACAACACACACGCACAATACATATATACCTGCTTATAACAATTATAAAGATAATAATAATATGTAGTAATCCTACTTACCTTCATCCACGGATCGCAACAAGTTAAAGTATGCACACAAGCCACAACCTTACTTATATTACAAACGTTCCAAATCCCAACTATTTAAACTTACATATGAATATTAAAGATTCTTACAAACTTTCGAACCTAAACTATTACAAACATCTTCAGCTAGCTTATTCCGCTCAACCTGGAATTCTAGCTCGCACATTTGATTGGGGATCCTCGCTACCAACAGGTTCCTTCTTAACTGGAAAAGAACATAAACAGAATCGCACAAATGAGCTAACTAGCTCAACAAGTCACAGTGACAATACTGAGGTTAAACAATGATCAATTGAAATGATTTTAGGGTATCAAGTTTCTTTATTAGCAATGATTAGAATTGGATATTCAGTTTTTATTTTAAAAACCAAGGTTAGGCTGCTGATCAGTCACGCACTAACCCCGGGCAAGGCACACAACTCTGCTCTAATTACTGGATCCAAGGCACACATTGGCCTAATGTGACCATCAATCTTGTCTGACCACGAATCTGGTCCACATTTATAAAACAATCCAATTTTATAACAATAACATAATAAATAAAGTAAATCAATAAACAGAATCATAAACAACACTAGTCTTCAAGCATAAGGTGGTTTACATTCACCAATAGGATATAACAAGGTAATTACAAGGATTGGCTATCAGCCGGTAAAAGAATCAGATAACAAAAGAATCAAGGTCTCGTGGTTATAAGGATTAGTCTTTTGATATATATAAGGTATAAAGGTTTGTATGTTAAACAATTTCGGTTCAGTGATCGGTATTTAGTTTATATGTATTTGTGGAGTAGTATCGTATATATGTGGTTCGCATCTGGATATTCAACAATCAATAGTTTACAAAGAATAAGGTTTACGGTTCAAAGATCAATAACTGGAATCAAGGTTTAGGGTTACATACTTCAAAGCACTTGCATTATAAAACAGAACTATTTCAAACATATATCAAGATAGTTTTGGAATCACTTGCTATATATCTCGAGAAAGGTTCAGAAATACTTGCCTTTTTTCACTTTGCTTACGCTTCACTTGTTCTCGTTAACCGACTCCTAATCATTGACTATCTGTTTTCCTTTCCTATTCCTCGCTTCTTCTGCTTAGACATCATAAATATCTATCAATACTTATTCTCACTTGATTCTATTCGTTATAAGCTTCTATCTACCCTTCATTTCACCCAAATCCGACTTAAGGATTGAAAGTTACGATTAAAACAGTTAAATAATACACATATAAGCATATCGTACACCAATCGGATCACATATAGCACACAGCATGTAAGATAATCGATAATTAAATTAAAAGAAATAATTAAATCTAACTAAATAATCGATTAAAATTAATTTATAATTAAATCAATCAATTAATCAATTAATATACTAATTAATTGACCAATTAACTAATTAATTATCAACTAAAATTAATTAGATAAATAATTCAGATTTATTTTTGAATTAAAAATAATTTTTGGAATTAAAATAATGATTTTTGAAATTTTAATAATTAAAAACGAATTTCTGAAATTAAAATAAAAAGAAAATATAATTTTTATAGAATTTCAAAACAGGAATCCTATTTTTGAAAGATTCTGAAACTTCAAGGACCAAACTTCATCATCTACAAAAATACAAGGACCTAACTGCAAATTTTGCACCCCTCGCCGGAAAACAGTACGCGTTTGCCGGATATGGTGTTCGCGGAATCGTCACATCACTAGAAGCTCCAGATATGATCTACTTTTCACAAGGAATTCAACCATGCAATCAAAACAACTCAATAACCCCTGAGTTGGCCAGAAAAGCTCGAAGAAAACTCGTCGGATGACGAATTCTTTATTGCTCCAGTCAGGCCAACTCCGGTATCTTCTATTGACAAGACCACCACCAATCGATTCCTCTTTTCAAGCTCTACACATCCATACCAATCAATCAATCTAGTAACCCCTAGAACAGAAACCCCCAAATTTCAATTGAAAACATTCAACTGCCTATGAACCCTAATTTCATAATTCAAAATTGAAACACATATTTAAGCATGTTATTAAACTCCAAATGATTATTATGACATACCAAAATAACCGGAATCAAATTATCTACAACATGCAACCATCAAATCACACAAACAACATCAAAATCAAAAATTCATAATTAAATCCAAAATAATTTGAAAATAAATAAAAATATAGAAAAGTACCAGATGATTCTGCAGTGTTATGGCTTATAGAATCTGATAGTACTCCTTAATACCTTCGTTTTGGTTACTCGAGCTTCAAAATCGGATATCAATAACACCTTGAAACTAGTGTTTGATTCTCAAGAACTAATATGAATATACTATTTTTCTCTGGAAATTATATATTTAACTGACTGCAAATGATTATTCTGTACAAAATAAAATATGGTAAAGGTTATTTATAGTTACGGAATATTGGTACCCATTGGATCATATCGGATATAAAATATACTATTTATTTGACAAAACAGATCCAAATCGGTACCGGTTTTAGGATAATTATCCAAAACTATACATTTTGTACATACAGACTTGGTCTCAGCGCTTTGGCTACACGAAGTACGAGAAGATAATATAATAGCTTAATCAAAATATCCCGTTTCTCGAAAGTACGGGTTTTATCGATTTACCGAAATAAATATTGTATCTAAAATTTTGTGTCGGGACCCGCACGGGGAAAACCGTACTCCGGATTGAAAAAGTCAAAATATGCAAAATGCTCGAAATATTGCAATTAGGTTAGGATGGAGTTTCCCAAGACTTCCGGGTTGTAAAAACGTAAAAACGTTTGAATTCGGTTGGTTCCCGATTATACAAAATAGTTTATAATTACTCGAAAAAATAATTTATTAAATCCATAAATCATTTATAAAATCATATAACAACATAAAAATTAATAAAAAAAATACCACAATTATCTATACTTTATTTTGGACATATAAAAATTGAAATACTCAAATTTTATCATATTTAAATATCCAACACATATACCACTCAATAGATAATTCACCAAAAAATCACAGAATAATCACAGAATATTTATTTATTGATAAAAATAATTACACGATATATCCCAGGTATTAGAGGAAGTAAATGATTTGGTGATAACTGCTATAATTTATAAAGATAAGTCGGTGTAGCACTTTACTTAATTGTAGCAATCAATAGTTGGATATGTAATAGAATTCCTTATTCATGTATATCATATCAACTAGATTGATTATGTAACTGTGCATTATATAAGCACATGTTAGGTTAACACTTTATGTGTCGATTATTGTTTTATCATTCTGTGTAACCTAGAAGCTGTCAAGGATATCTTTTCATCCTTTGAGATAATTTTGTAAATAGTTTTATTCCATTAATATAAAGACCGTTCTTCATAATTGAGTTTGAATTTCGATTTGATTGTTATATATTGTATTCACTCTTGTCTACAATATCACTTAAGGCCTAACATATCCCGGGCCATTATACATACCAAGAACTTTATTTGATTTTACTTTTGTTTTAGATTTAATAGTACATTTTTTTTTGCCCGGATGAATTATATATATTATTTTGTATTGGCCCGATGCCATTATACAGTTATAGTTATATTATATTTATTTTTTTAAACTATGAATAAAATATATTAATGAAAGTATTTTATGTTAACTATAATCATAAATTTATAGTATGATCAATACAGGTGATCATGTAATGTTACCAACAAAACTTTTAATGTAGTCTTTAATGTAACTAACTATAATAGCTTAGAACCCGCGCGATACATGAATTATTTCTAATATTATATAATTTTTTAAATATAAATTAAATTGTAATTTTTTAATGTAAAATTTGTCTATTCAAAATTTTTATAAGATGTGATTTAATAACCAATATACATATACACATGTAAATTTGATATTTTTATTTAGATTTATTTAAATTTGAATAAAAAATAATATTATTAATTAAAATATAAAGTATTATTGATAGTTCTACCTGTATTATTAATAACCAATATTTATTTATTTTAGTTTACACAATAAATTTTTCCCCAGGTTAATAGTATACGAATCACATTTAATTTAATTTTAATTTTGTTTTATCCTAAGACCCCTTATATTGACCAAATTTAACTAATTATGTTTAGTTTGAATTTAATTTATTAAAGGAGAATCAATAGTATACTTTAGTTTAACTCAGATGAATGTTACATATTATTTTGTTTTAACTAATCGAATAATATTTAGATGTTAATTATTCTTTACCATGGATAAATTCTATAATTTCTTTAGCCCGAATAAATACTATATATTATTTTATTTAACACTAAGTTATTATACCCATCGATGAATTACTAGTTCAATAATATAATTTTTTTAGTGAACTCAGTCGTACTTATATTTGTTCTTGCCCGAAATTCATTTTACCGACCAAATCCAACTAATTATAATTAGTTTAATTTTAAATTTATTTTAACCTCAATCAACAATATAATTTTGCTTTGATTAGCTTGAATAATGTATAATATTTTATCTTATTTCACGACCTTAACACACGACGAATGAATTATCTTCATTTAAGTTACGAAAAATGTAGCATGAATAACATAGATAAAAAATTGTGTATTATATAAACTCAAGTACTGTACCGACTACCAAATTTTTATTGTTTCAGTGTGCAATACTTGAATGCTTTATTTTTTTTATTTAAAGAATATTTATTAATTTGTAATATTTTAAAAAATAAAATAAAGTTCAAAGAAATAAAAAATTATGAAGTTTCTTTTGATTTTATTTCAGCTCTATCTTGAGTTAGATAAATCAGATTTTGACAATTTTACAGCCCACGTGAGTCTCACAAAATAATGTTTAATTCAGTGATTGTTTAAAAAAATTATCCAACAATTTTTTTCCAGAATTTGAGGAAAAAAGATAGTTACGAATTTTGTATTATTATTCTATTCAGTTTATACTTCTTTTTGGTTTAAATTATTGAAAAAGTAGGATATTCAATTTAATTTAGAATACCTATTTGCTTGGTCATTGAATATTCCTCTATTTTATATTTAACAACGATAATCAAGTTATTTAAAGATCTAACGGTCCTTATTAATTAAGAGGATTGTAGCGTATTTAAAAAAATCAAATTAAAGTTCAAAAAAATAAAAAAAAATCCAAGCTTCGCTTGATTTTATTTTGGCTCTATTTTCAGTTCTATAAATCATATTTTGACGATTTTACAGCCCACGCGAAGGTCACGAAATAATGTTTTATTTAGTGATGGTTTAAAAATATTATCCAACAAATTTCATCCAGAAATTGAGAAAAATAATTTTAAAATTTTGTATTATTATTATATTCAATTTAGAATGCATACTTATTTTTGGTTTAAATCATTGAAAAGGTAGGATATTCTATTCAACTTAGAATACCTACATATGTTTGATAATAAAATATTCCTTTATTTTATATCAACAACTATAATCAATTTTTAAAAGATCTAAGTATCCTTATTAATTTGGTAGTTTATGGACCATGACTACCAAATATTTGGATAAAATCCCCCTTATGCATGTTATATAATAAGGATATACTTTAGTTTTTTTAATTTTTATTTTTTCCCGAGTGAAATTATTTGTTAAATATTAATCTAGTAATGATAATTTTTATAAATTTAGAGTATGACAAAAAATACATGTGATCAGTCCATACTACCAACAAAACTTTCAATGTATCGTCTTCAATATAACTAACTATGTTTAGTTTTTTAATTTTTATTTAAACCCAGATCAGTAGTATAATGTTATTTAAGCCCGTGTGAATACAGTGTATATAATATAACTTTATTTGTATTTATGTAAATATATTATGAATATTAATCTATTAATGAAAGTGTCTTATATTGTTAAAAGTTTGGTTAATTTAGAGTTACCAAAAATAAAGATGACCAGACGACTACCAGTAAAAATTTCAATGGACTGATTCGGCTGATTGATAAATGTCCATCAACGGTTTTGTCTTTAACATAGATAGTATAGATAAAGATATAATTTGATAATTTAAAAAATGGTAAAAGATAATATTTTGAATTCATCTTAAATTTTTCTAGTAATTTTTAAAGGAATTTTTTTGTTTCATAAGAATGTGATTGTAGGTGAACTCATATGATTTTAACAATATAACTGTATATTTGTAAAATATAAAATTGTTCGTAAACTTTTGTCAGATATAATTGATGATATCAGCATTTAGAAGTATCATAGCTTGCCATCAGAGTTTACTAACCGGAAGAGATCAAAGTTTATAAAGACTATCAGTATTTGACATATCAGAGTTTAATATCAGCATTTGTCCATCAGAATCTGTCAAGACTGATTTCCAGGAAGAAAATGATTATATCTAGAAGACTTTAATTTTTAGAGATATGTCGGTGTCGGACTTTACTTATTGTAGCAATCAATAGTTGGATGTGTATTAGGATTCCTTATTTATGTATATAATATCAATTGATTGATTGTATAACTGTGCAGTGTATAGCACATATTAGGTTAACACTTTATGGGTCGTGCATTGTTCTATCATACACAGAACCTAGCAGCTCTCAAGGATATTTGTTCATCCTTTTAGAGAGTATTGTAATTAGTTTTTATTCTCTAATATAAAAATTGTTCTTATCCGTTGAGTACTTTATTTCGAATTGATTGCTTAACTGTATTCATCCCCCTCTACAGTTAATTTAAGGCCTAACAATTGACATCAGAGCTTGTTGTTGATACACAAATAACTTAAGATCCAGAAAATAATCATTAATGGCAGATAGAGAAACTCAACCAAATCCCCCACCACCACCAGCCATAAACCAAATCAATCACAATTTGAGCATATATGAGGCTATAAAAGCTAGTTCCCTTAGGATTCCATAATCTTAAGTTTGTTGTTCCATTCAAATATCTGAAAATCCTCTTGACAACCTTTAAATGTAATTCTTTAGGATTAACTTGAAATCTAGCACATAGACAGGTTGCAAACATGATGTCTAGTCTACTTGTAGTTGAATACAGCAAAGATCCAATGTCTACACTTTTTCCTTTCATATCATCATTCAATTTGGTAGCTGTAGATATAGGAGTTGATGTAGGTGAGCAGTCCACCATTTCAAATCTCTTCAACACATCTTTGACATATTTGGTTTGATTGATAAAGATTCCATCACTTCTTTGGCTGACTTTAAGGCCAATAAAGTAATTTAATTCTCCCATCATGTTCATCTCATATTCACTCCACATGAGACTTGAGAATCTTTGACACATCATTTCATTTGTAGAACCAAGAATGATATCATCCATATAAATTTGTACTAGGATAATGTCATTACCATATTATTTGTAGAATAGAGTCTTGTCAATTATTCCTCTAGTGAATCCATGTTTGAGTAAAAATTCTGACAGTGTGTCATACCATGCTCTAGGTGTTTATTTCAATCCATAGAGAGCCTTTAATAATTTATAAACAAAGTTTGGAAATTCCAGATTCGCAAAGCCAGGTGGTTGTTCCACATATACTTCTTCTTCCAATTCACCATTAAGAATTGTACTTTTCACATCCATTTGATACACCTTGAAGTTTGAATGTGCAGCAAATACAAGAAAGATTCTTATTGCTTCAAGTCTTGTAACTGGAGAAAAACTTTCATCAGAGTCAATTCTTTCTTCTTGTTAGTGGTCTTTGGTAACCAGTCTTGCTTTGTTTCTTGTCACAATTCCATTTTCATCCATTTTATTCCTATACACTTATTTTATTCCAATGATACTTCTGTTATTTGGTGCAGGAACCAATTCCTAAACTTTATTTCTTTAAAATTAATTTAGCTCTTCTTGCATATCAGTTATCAGGTCAGGATCAAGTAGAGCTTCCTCAGTTTCTTACGCTCAATTTAAGTCAGAAAGCATAAAGGAAAACATTCATTTGCAGTGGCACTTTTAGTCCTTATTCTAGCATTGGGATCACCAATTATAACATCTCTTGTGTGACTTATATCCCATTTCCGGGTGTGATCTTGTTGACTAGAATTTTCTTCATTTTCTTCATCATTGGCATGACTTGCAGAACTATAATCTCCTTCTCCCCCTGATTTTGTGCCACTAAATTCAGCTGTGCTTCTTTCTTGATATGAATTTCCATTATTACAGCTTACTAGTTCATTTGATTTTTGCTCCATTATATTGTTTGTGTTGACCTTAGCTTCATCTTCAGAATGACTGTCAATATTGAGATTTTCAAACTTCAAGGCTTCAGCTTCATTTTACTCAAGGCATTCCAAGTCTGGACAATTTTCATCATCAAAGGTTACATCTGTGCTTTCCATTATTTTCTTCTACTCTAGCATATAGACTCTGTAGGTAGTCCTTTCCAATTAATATCCCAGAAAAATAGCTTCAAATACTTTAGAGTCAAATTTTTCAACATATTCAGAGTTTTTTTTAGCACAAAGCATTTGCTTCCAAACACATGCGGATGCTTTACTGTAGGCTTTTTATTTCACAAGATTGAGTAGGGTGACTTGCCAATTTTTTGGTTGATCAAATATCTGTTTTGAGTGTAACATGCAGTGTTAATAACTTCTTCCCAAAAAATGTTTGGAAAATTGGCATCTTACAACATTGTTCTTGCAGCCTCAACTAGTGTTCTATTCATCCTTTCAACGACACCATTCTATTGAGATGTTCTTGCAGTTGAACTCTTAAACAATGTCGTTGTCTTTGCAGAATTCACTTAAAATTACATTCCTGAATTTTGTATCATTATCACTCCTTAATCTTTTATCATAATTTTGATCTTCAGTCTGCTTCTCAACTTTCTTTATGTGTTCAATGATGATGTGTGGAGTTTTATCTTTTGAATGCATAAATTCCACCCAAGTGTATCTTGAGTAGTCATCCACCATCACCAATGCATACTTCTTTCTTGATATAGACATGACATTGACTGGTCTAAACAGGTCCATATGAATAAGCTGTAATGGAGCATTTATAGAATTCACAGTTTTTCTCTTGTGACTAGACTTCTTTATTTTCCTTTTTGACAAGCTTCACAGATCCCATTTTGAGCAAATTCCAAGGCCGGCATGTCTTTCACCAGTTCTCTTTTTGCTAAACTTTTTATTGTCTTAAAATTTAAGTGAGAGAGTTTCTTGTGCCACATCTTGCTTAATCACTAGATTCCTTGGTCTAGAAGCAACAAATTTTATTCTTATTTGCTGAATTTAAATCTGCAACAAATAAGCTTAATTTCCTTACTTGCCATATCAACTTGCCATATCGCATTGTGAATCCCTTGTTGTTGTCTTCAAAAGTCACCAATAGGATAGTCATCTCCTCAAATTGTGATAATAGGGCTTTATCACCTGTCATATGCCTGGAACATTCTCTGTCAATGATCCATATGACTTTATTTTTCTTGCCCCGCACACAATGAGGTTTAAGTGCGCTTAACTACCCAAACAGTGTTGGACACTTTCTTCTTTTTCAAAGAATATGCAGAAGTACAACTTAAACATTCAAATAAAACAATATTTCACAGATCTAAAGTTGACTTCTTTAAGATCTTTCCTCAATTTCTGACAACTAGTCATAACTTTTATGTTGCAAGAAATGCACTCAAACTTATCACAGAAAGAATAGGGATCTTCAAGTTATGCCTCATTGTAATTGCATCCTCCATATTTTGGCTCACTAACAGCCTTTTAACAAAGGTGAGTTAGATAATTTGTTGAGCCAAATTTCTGACATTGCTTCTTTGGAGCATCTGCAGCATAGGCAAAATTGTTGTTTTTGTTTACACCTATTTTTCATTTCTATTTTTCTTCTTCTTTCTAGTGTTTTCAGTCTTGATTTCCTTTGTTAGTGTCTTATCAGATTGACTTACTACAGGCTTCTTCTCATATTCAATGATACGAGTGGATTCTACATCTTTCTTTTCCTTGTTTTCATCTATAACTTCCTGCTTGATGACCAACTCCACTTTACTGAAATTCACTTCACAAGCTTTGAACAAAGGTGCATTTATATTCTTCAGCATTACAGGAACATCTTGGTTCATACTCTTTTTCCCTTTATCAACTTCAATTTTCTTTTGAGAGTTTAAAGCCTCATAGTCCAAACTAATAGCTATGTTGGCACATGGTTTATTTTTCTCATGGTACTGACCAATCAATTCAGATAAATTCTTGAATGACTTGAGCTTTAAATCATTTTTCTCAATTCTGTCTCTCAACACTGTTTCTACTTCTCCATCATACTTAAGCTTGTTCTTGAGATACTCATTTTCTTTTTTAACTGTTTCAAGACCAACAAGCTACAGTTCTAGCTCCTGTTTCTCAATCTCAATTTTTTCATTAATTTTTTGACAGCCTACTCACTTTCTCAGTAGTTGTCACCATACTTGTATGAATGTGAAACATTTTTACACTAATTTTCTCAACAGTTTCTTTATATTATATGGCATTTAAATAAATTATAGTTAGGATAGGTACCTCTAATTTATATGCAGATGATTCTCCTTGCTCCAAGGCCATGAAAGCATAATTTTCATATTCTTTACCATCTTCCTCATAATCTGTAGCATCCCAACTTTTGCCTTTGGCAATATAAGACTTTCCCTGTTATTTTCTCAAAAGTGCTTCATATTTTACTTCCAGTTCCAAATAAGCCTTGTCTTTTTTCACCTTTTTTGGCTTTCTACACTTTGTGGCAAAGTGACCAAGTTCATCATAGTTGTAGCACCTTATTTTTTATATGTCCACAGATCCTGACTTGTAGCCACCTTTTCCAGTTGCATTAAACTGAGTTTTTCCTTTCCAGTTGTTGTTGGATGGTTGGCCTTTATTCTTCCAGTTTTTAGGCTTTTTGACTATGATGTTTGAAAATTTCCATGCAAGATAAGCCATTAACTGATCCATTTCATCCAGTTCATGAGGAATGTAAAACTTATCCTCTTCCAGCTCTAAAATGACTTATTTTTGTGGCTCCTTATTTTTCTGCTCAATAGCTTGAATAACTTGAGTTTGGGGTTCCAATTCATCTTCATACATTTTGTTGTCATTAGCTACCAAGGCACTTGACATATATAAAACATGCCCTTGACTAGCTTTCAATGACTTCCTCTGCAACATTTCCAGCTCATAGGACTTGATAATACCATATAAAACCTCCAAGATTATTTTGCCTAAATCTCTTCCCTATTTTATTGCAGTTATCTTTTGTTCCAGGTGATCAGGAAGAGTGAGAAAAAAATTTAGGTTAAACCTCTCAAACACTTCATATATGCCTTCCTTTGTTTTAGCCACAAAACCCTCATATTGAAACTAAGATTCTTCTTTGATTAGATCTCACATCTTCTGTTCCTTCATACAAGATCTCTATTTTCTCCCAGATTTGTTAGCAGACTCACTAGTTAATAATTTTATTGCACATTACATTATCAAGACACTCAAATAATATAAGTTGTAAGCTACTGTCCAGTGCAACCTTCTCTTTCTCTGGTTTTATGTAGGTAGAGGGATCTTTAGGTGTAAAGTGTGCAGGTATGACCATGTCTCCATCTATTACTTCAGGAACCATTTTCATAGGAATAAAGGGTCTGTGCCTCAGAATTTTAATGTACATTGGATTGACCATCCATATGAAAAACATCATTTTCTTTTTCCATAAGGTGTATTTTATCTTGTCAAAGATATGTATCTTGATACTGCTTATTTTCTGTGGACTTATTCTTCCAAGATCTTTATCTGTTTTCTTTCAGATTTTGCTCTAATACCACTTGTTAGATATTGAATGCAGTGAAATACAACACAAGGGGGGAAGGGTAAATGTGGTTTCTTGAATTTTAATTGCCTGTAAAAGTGTTTGGCTTATTTTTGAACACAATAGATATGAACTTGTGGTGATTAAATGTTTAACTGTAAACACATAAACAAATTATCAAAAACTCACTTGATTGTATTAATCAAATTTATGTTGCTACAAATTTGTGTTCTTAAAGATAAGAACCCGACTACAATTCTTGAGAGAGAATACAAGATTTTTCATAGATCTGTTTGTTAATTCTAAACTAGGGACCCGTGCATGCTTTATAGACCAACATCACGTGTTTACAAAACTTGCACTAAAATGTACTAACACGGTTTCTAAAGCTATCTTGTCTATTTTTATTTCCAGTGTTAGCAAATATGTGCAGAATCTTGTAGGTCTATGATGCTCGTTTGTCCAGTAAATCGTGGCCCTTGATTTTGTATTCTTCAAGCTGCATTTGTAGTCTTTCCAATTCAGTGATAAAATTGTTTGTTGACTGATAATCTTGAATCTTCAATTTATCTGCATTTTAAATTATGAGATAGTTTGTCAAGAACTCTTTTTGTTCTGTAGAGATGTCACATATCGATAAATATAATGACTTATCGATATCTTGAGTTCTCTACATGTGTTACTGACTTATCGAGGTCTCCAGATCTCTACATGTAGAATGAGTTATCGATATCTTTAGTTCTCTACATAGGCTTTTGACTTGTCGATATCTCTAGTTCTCTACATGAAGATTTAGCTTGTCAATATCTCTAGATCTCTACATGAAGAAGTGACTTGTCAATATCTCCAGTTCTCTACATGTTCATTATGACTTGTCGATATCTGAGATCTCTAAATGCATATTGACTTGTCGATATCTCTCGGGACTTTTCTATAAGCCATTTTAGACTTCTCGACAGACTTCTCGATATACATTGATATGTGACTTGTCAATATCTAACTTGGAACATCTTTTCTAGAATAGTATTATTCAAATCCAAGCTTCTACACTTCTCTCTGAGGGATGATCAGGATTTGATCATCTTCCAGAGTTTATTTCTTAGCTTGAAGGTTGTTCACAGAAATATCCTCCAGTCTAATTTATTTAACATTTTTATAGACTCAAAAAATATAATTACAGAACACAAATTTAGATTATCATACAACTTAACCTTATGGTTATAAGGATGACTTGGTCTTGTTATGTAAGGCACGTCTTGCACAATAGAACATATATTATAATTTAGAAAGGGTGGAGTTTAGATTTATAATGAAAAATAAAAACGCATACTAATTTTTAAAAGAGATAGTTCTAATTTATATAAAAAAGATGACTTTAAAATTTTCTTTTAACATATTATTAAAACATTTATTCTAATTTTTAATGAAGGGTGGTTTGAATATATAAAAAAGAAGCTAGTTGGATTTTTTTAACATATTATAGACACTGCACTAGGTTGATACGTTCTCAGTTTTTGACAAAAAAAATAGGATTAATACAATGTTATCTATAAAGTTTGAATCTTTTGTTTCTCGAGATTGTTTTCGGTGTATTCGTAATAAGTATTATTTTTATGAAATATTAGTTTGACATCAAATTAATGAGATAGAGAAGATATTGAAAGGATATCTTCGATATATTATTTATTTTGGTATTTTTACGATTAAACATAAAATTAAGAACATGTAGATCCTCTACATTAGGACATGAATTTAACTGATCCAAATTAAAGTCAAAAAGTCAAACTAGCAAAATCATGTCTTTTAAATTGATAAAAGAGATATTCCATCCTTGCAAAATATCAAAACTATATCTTTATGGAATATATCTCTAAGGCAAAATGCTCAAAGAAGAAACATCAAGATATGATATTTTTTAGATTTGTATTGCAACAGGAATATGGCAACAAGCTCGAATAAGGAATATATCAGAAATATTCTTTAGAGATCTCGTGCTATATCAAAAATATTTAACTCTTCGCTCCAAAATATATCTCTACATATATAAAAAGATTTTTTAATCAAAGATTATTAATATTGATGATTGAAATTTTAATATCCAGTTCTGCAAATCAATTATGTATACTTACAGTAATTTTCTCCCGTTTCGTAAAATCAGCATTTCTCGGAGAAAATTATTCAAAAATACTAAAACATATTTCCTATCATCCAAATATATTTTATATATTAGGAAATATACTTTAAGTATTTATTCAAGTTAAAACTTTGGTCAAAAGATCCATCTCCTTTATTTCAAGACCAATGATATTTTCACTCGGAAGAAAGGCTGACAGAACAGTTTTATTTTTAGAAAAACTACTTCCACATGCTAGACTGACTTGAAATTTGGTATGGATCATTTAAATGGTATTTTCTAAGTATGGTAAAAATTTCGTAGCGTTCAAAGAATTTTTGTCCGGGCACAAAAATCGAGGCAGTTGGTCCCACAGTTGACCACGTTTGACCTAGCTACCATTGACTAAAGTTGACCAAAACTTTCAGGACATCATTTTATATTATTTAAGTATTTATCATATTTTTTATGGTATTTATTTAAGAGTTTTTAAGGTAGTCATAATTAATGGTGTCTAATCCTTAATTAAAGTGATTAAACAATGATTAAAAGAAAAGGAATATATATATATATATATATATATTCAAATATCTCAGCTGAGATTTTGAATCCGTAAAGTTGTTTGTCTTATATGGCTATGTCAAAGAAACACAACCTACTTGGCAAGTCGTCAATCCAAGTGACATAAACCATCCACCATCCATTTTCCTCAAATCTCCACCATTCAATCCACCCAACTTCTCCTATAAATAAACCCTCACCCCAACCCATTTTCTTCAAGCTAAAGAGCCACAAAGTTTCTGGAATTTTTTCAAGAAGTGCTTCTCTTCATCTCTTTCAAATTCTATACACACACTTCTTCTCAAAAACCTTCTCTCTTTTCTATATACTTACATATATACAAGGTTTTTGAAACCCAAGCTTAGATTCACCCAACCAAGATTTATCCCACCAAGTTATCTCATCCACTACCACTTTCCTGCCTCCCAAAGGGCTGCCCAAGTTCCACCAAAGTGCCAAAATCCGGCCGAACCTCCGGCGAACTTTTCCGACCTTCAAAAGTGGTAACTTTTAGCTTCTTATTTGAGTTCTTTTTATTTGAGCTTTGTACTTAATTTCTCTACTTCATCTTAAGCTCTAATACAAGATCTCTTATAAACAAAGTTCTCAAGAGAACTAAGATTCGAACTCGGAATTCGAATAAGTACTTGATCTTCACATAAATCATCTAAAAAAGAAGATCTATAAACAAAAGTACTTTATCTCCAAAGGGGAGATTATATTTGACCTAAGTTCATGAGTTAGCCAATTATTTTTATTATTGGATCTTGGCCAACATTATTCGTACACATAAAATATTATGAAGTAAAATTTTAATCCCTTCTAACATCTCTAGTGTTCCGGGGGATTATAACTCGATCTATAAACACTTCGTAATTTGTCAAATATCAAAACGGATTAAGTTCACGAGTTAGCCAATTACTTGCACTTAATTTAATTGGATCTTGGCTAACACATTTCGTGCACATAAATTATTACGAATCATAGTTTTAAACCCTTCTAACATCTTTAGTGTTCCGGGGGATTATAACTCGATCTATAAACACTTCGTAATCATCCGTTAAAATTAAGGACGAATCAAATCCACGAGTTAGCCAATTAATTTCACGCTATTTAATTGGATCTTGGCTAACATATGCCGTGTATATAAACAATTACGAGACATATTGTATAAGCCCCTTCTAACATCTTTCAGTGTTCCGTGGGGTTATACTACGATATCTATAAAATACTCGTAATTATTCGTCCAAACTTCGAAAGCACAATCTTAAGCCAATTACTTGCACTTAACTTATTTGGATCTTGGCTAAGACTCATAAATCTTATAAACGTGTTTGAAGTTAAAAGAGTATACTTTGACCTTATAATCATCAATATACAAGTTTACCTTAAAACCTTAAGTTGATATACTTAAAAGTAAATTACAACTCCGAGGTTGTAATTAAAGTATTCTTCGATCTATAAATACTTAATCGAAAGAAGAAGAATACTAAAGAAGTCATAAGCCATAAGTTCTTAATATAAAAAGACTTCTCATATTACTCCACAACTTTATTAAATCTATAAAGGAGTAATTATAAATATACTTGACCATCTTGTAGTATCCTAAGTCAAGTATAACTAATTAGTTTTAATATTCTTATTTGGATATTATACTACTTGTGGGCTAGTACAGTAACATACTAGTTCAAAACAAATATTTCTCTACTTGTTTTGTTTCGTGGATTGTCTTATTAGTTTTGTAGTGAGGTGAAGTGACGTGAGGTGATTCTCGTTCTAAGACCCAAGTCCTAGATGTACTAACGGGGAGTTAGTAGTCTTCGCACCGTGAAGAAGAGGAAAGACCCAAGACCGGATCACTAAGATCCAAGACCGGATCACTAAGATCCAAGACCGGCAAAAGCTAAGGAAGCCAAGTCCACACAAAGGCTCTACAACAACTTTAAAGAAAATAGCGGGGAGTTATTGTCTAAGATAAGTTGTGTAGGTAATACATTTATTTTGAGGTGGTGACCCTTGTATTACGCACCAAGATAAATATTTGTAAAGGGTGTAAAGTCTTCTCCGCCTACTAAAAGAGCGAGTTTATTATAAGGAAAAATCCCGAGTCTAGGAGAGGAGCTCGGGGACTTGATTAGGGGTGAGCGAATCTATTAGAGGTTGCGCCATCGCGAACCAGGATAAAATTACCGTGTGGTATTTTCTTTCCTTGCACTTTATTTTCCGCACATATAAACTGCATAACCACTCGGTAAAATTTTAAAAAGGGATAAAATAATTTTAAAACGCCACAACAATTTTAAATTGGTAATTAAGCTATTCAACCCCCACTTCTAGCTTAAAATAGCCCTCTTACGGGACCTTACAGATATTGATTGATCTATAAAAAATTGAAGAAGGGTGAATAAATTAGAGGTAGTGGCTTATTAATATAATAAACAAATCATGAATTGCTCATTTTATAAAATTCATGTATTCAAGTAAATTCACATGCATCCTAATTATAAAGGAAAAAAGTTTTGATTTAAAAAAAGATGTATCATTATTTATTATTTTTGTTACTCCTTGGACTTATATTTCCCCAAAAAGTGGATCTCACTCTAATAACTCCGAATAAATTAAATCAGATTATTTATTAACAAATAACAAGTGTAAAATTACTCATGTAATCAAAGGAGGGTAGTTTTTTACATTTTTATAGGGAAAATGAATTATTGTTTAACAAGGATGAAATGCGAAAGATTATGTAGCATTCTATTCGAACTTAAAAATATTTTCATATTTATATAAAATTAGATTTCCAATTTTATACTAGAGAAAAATATTCGGGGTAGAAAATGTTATCTATTCGAATCAGACAATTTTTGATCAATATTATATTTGACAAGAGGGCGACACAAATTAATTTTTATCCAAATTATGATATTAATTTATATTAGTATTTGTAGAAAATTTAAACGCCTTCGCAAATCACAACTTTATTTACTAGTTATTTATATGTGTAAGATTTAATATTAGTGGCACAACTTAAGAGTAATATTAAAAATGAGTGATTGGGAATAATTTCAAAATTCGCTCTTCTGAATTTTTTTAATCGATTATGTCTATAGTAGATAGGCTAAAACTACATAATTTATCAAAGAGATGCTAATAATAAGTAATTTACCGATAAATATTGAATACTACAGTTATAATATATTAATACCTTTTATAATTTGCACACCTAACTTTAAGTAATAAAAATAAAATTATGCAATTTATACAATGAAAAATTAAGTGATTTCGAGTTTTTTTTAAAAAAAAAATCCTTTCTTATACATCTTTTTTTTTTCTCAAAAATTCGGTTGTTTTAAAAAAATTAATTACAAAAATACTTTTGGGATCATATTGTTGAAAAAAGAAGGATGAAGAAATTGTAATAACGAGAGAAAAAAGGAGACGCTTTATTTTTAAAATGAACCGGTATATGTATTTTCTATTAATTCTCTAATTTAAATTATAATTTATATATTGATCCGAGTTTAAGGATTATGAAATAGACAATAACAAAAGTTTCGTAAGTTAGCAATTGATTTGTGTGGATTTTATTATGAATATCAATATTGATTATCCTAATTTCGAAACAAAACCATAAGATAGTAAGTAAATACATGTTTAATATTGTGTTTTTACATGATTTTAGAAAAAATATTATAAGATGAACTTCAGAATCCTTGTTATCTTATTGTAAAGGCAATTAATAATTGGGGGCGACGGTTCGGTGCGTAGTATGAGTAAAACGCTAATATTAATAACATTTCTATATTCTGATTTTTTTGACAAATATGCCCCATAGCCTTACAATTAGTATGTCTTAAGAAATTTTTTGAGTGAACGAGAATTGAAACCAGCATTTGAATCTGGAACGACAGATAATAAATTTTTAATAACTTGAGTTAATGTATGTAAGGAAATGTATTATAATATAAATAAAAGCATATGGTATATATTATACTGCACATTTTTTGTTAAGACGGTTTAATACCGAGTCACTGACTGTTCTAAGAGCATCAGCGACACAAGAGCCCAACTTTTGTTAATTCCGGGTTCCCTCCCATGCCAGCTAAGAAAAATCGAGATTTTTCAAATTTTACTCCAACACTCATTTGGCTAGATAAATACATTTCACGATTTCCAACAGGTGCTCTAAATATAAGGTTCAATATATTCGGTACGTAACAATCCATTCACTTTAATAAATAGTTTGAAGATATAGGGCCCGGCACTTACTTAAAAAGTACTCTCTCCCTCCCATTGATTATTATATGTTTACTATTTGCACGCATTTCGAGATCTTTATAAAATTTAGTTCTGTAATATTTTTTTAAAATTTTTTTTTTTGAATAAAAGTTTAAACATTAAATTTTATTCAGAAATTTTTTTTTAAAAAAAATATTATGGAATTATGTTTTAAATGAGTATTGAAAAGCGTGCCGAAAAGTAACGTATAGAACTCAACGGGACAGAGGGAGTAATTCATTTACTTATAAGCCTCTAAGTATATCGACGGGTATTTGTCGGCCCAACTTATAAGTTGAATTACAATTTATAAGTTCATAAGTAAAATGTAGTAACGATGTACTTTTTCTCAACTTATTTTGATTTTTTTCACTTTTTATTAATTTATTTTTAAAATATATGTTTTTAAATGTTTTTCTAATTTTAAATCCACAAACTAAGTTAATTATATTTAAACATTATTTATTATAAATTATTTAAATAAAAAAATTCTGTCTTTTAAGTAAAATTGTCCAAACATTTATACAACTTATAGATATTTATCTACATAACACTTACAAGTTACTTATTTATTTTAAATTGTAAGTTAATTATTTTAAGATTTCTGGACACTTAAAATATTATATAAGAACATAAATTACATAAGTTGGCCAAGTCGACTTAAATAGAGGTGGAAAACAGATTCATTTCACGGTTTCCGGTGCATTAGAGATGTTCCATGGCCTAAACCCAACTCGGTCAATCATAGCAGGTCAATCTGGGTGAACCAGCAATAATAACGAGACAACTGAGTCAACTAGTGGCAATAATGTCCGAGTCAACAACCCACATTCACTTCACTTAACAGCTAGACACGCATTCAATCTCACGATCACTGAATTAACAGCGAAGCTTCTTAACACACATCTCAATGCCCCTTATATTCATTCAAGTACAACTCACTCTTCACCTTTACTAATTTCGAATCTAAACTCTATTCATACGAACCCTAATCCGTAAATTCAATTTTCATTCAAAACCTATGTAAATTCCTGAACATCTTTTTCATTTTTTCTAGTCATTATGTAGAGTTTTAAGTTTAGTTAAGTTATGTATATAGTTTGGTCCGAAATGGACTTAAATCAGTTTGAAAAAATGAGTAGAAGAGTTCCAAGAAAAGTTTGGCTAAATTGTGAAAGCTCAGTGGGATTACTTGTTGGTGGGAATCACACCTCCGCCAGGTTTTGTTCTCGTTAGTTTATTGTAATATTAGTTGCTTGCTTTTTCTTGAATTTATCATATTTTATGTGATTATTGTTGTGTTAAAAATCAAATCTTGGGTGCATTTGATGTACTTTTAGAGCCCTGTTTTTGATTTGTTTAATTGAGAAAGATTGAATCTTTGGGTTAAAAATTGGAGATTTTGAGAGCTGAGATGGATTTTATGGCCTTACAATGGCAAATAATTCGTGGTTCATTGGCGAAACGTTTGTTTCTTCGAGCTTTATTGTTTACATTGGCTATGATGATCATATCTTTTGTTCAAATGGCTAATGATCTTGGAAAGGCTGAGCCTTTCTTGTTGAAAAATGATGAATGTCCTTTGGATATTGTTGGTTCGAACGCCTATGCGAATTTGACTGAAGTTATGAAACCTGTGTCGGCGTTTGCATTCCGGCTCTTTGCAAATTCTGTTCCATGTGAGGAAAATGAAAATTTGACTAGGAATGTGTTTAAAGAGCTGATGGAGAAGCGAATGTTGGAGTCTCGTGCGAGAGTTGTGTGTGTTGGGGAGGGAGCAGCGTCGGCTGTGGTTTTATTACGAGATCTAGGGGTCTTCAATGCAGTAGGTGTCCATAGACACCCGTTCTTCTCCCTTTTGAAGAAACGATTCTTATACGAGCTTGATTTGAAGAATGATCACTTTGATTTTGTTTTCTCTAGATCTCTTGATAGGGTCTCTGTTCCAGCTCTTCTTGTGCTCGAGATTGAGCGCATCTTGCGTCCAGGAGGAATTGGCGCAATGCTTGTGGGTGCCCCTGCATTCCATTCGGGCAGCTTGGTGAGGTCTGCCACCCCAGTTTCATCGTTTTTGAAGAGTTCTGATGTTGTCCATGTATGCCGTATTGGCTCCTTTACACTTGTTATATTTAAAAAGAGATTCGACAATGTGAATCAATTAGAGCATTATCGCCTTCCGGATCATTGCCCATCAGTTACAAACAACAAGCCCTTTCTGAAGCACATTGAGCCTCTTGCTGGAAATCAATTGGGACAACATGAATCTGAACTATCCTTCCTCCACAAATTCATAAATATATCATCAAGAAATAGGTTGGTTTATATCAATATCGGTGCATCAGAGTTGGTTAGCTCTAGCATAACTGAGATCTTTGAGCCCTATCACCGCGTCTTGCCTCGAGCTTTTGATGTCTATCTCATTGATCACAACACTTCTACACTTTCTTCATATGTGAGAAAACCTGGTGTTACCTTTGTCTATCATCCAGGCCTTCTTGGGAATTATACTGCACCAATCCTGGCATCAGATGAACATTTGAGCGCACCAACAGAGGAAAATGGATTTGAATTTGCCCACTGGTTTCAAAAAACTATTTCCACTAACGACTTCGTGGTACTTATGATGAATGCAAGAGCTGTGGAGCTGAAAATTCTTTTCGAACTGTATGAAACTGGAGCAATATGCCGCGTAGATGAACTTTTCATCATTTGTTCAGATGCTGAATATTGCAAGGATGCTATATGTGGAGACTGTAGGAGCCTCTTTGAAGGTCTCAGGAAAGGTGGTGTCTTTGTCCATCAATGGTGGGAACCTGGCACTGTCTTTTGAATGATGTTGATTTCCATGTTTTTTTCTAAACTTTCTGTTGCAATAATAAAATGAAGGGGAACCAGTAGATTATATCATCTTATTTACTGGTAGACCCTTGTCGAACTAAAACTAGTTAGTTTCATTTCTGTTGTGTATCATGTTATACCCTGATGTATGGGTTAAGCTTCTATTATGTTTATTGAAATGCAAGACTTTGCAGTTATTTAATAATTGTTTGGTGCAATTCTACGTTGCATTTGTTCTTGGCATATGCAATGCAGGATAATTTGAGAGGATATGCACAAGTTATTTCTGCGAATATTATATACGATGCCAAGATACACTATGAAAATCATTTATTTGCTCTTACATGTACATAATTTTTTTTATGAGGAGAGATACAATCTCAAACATAAATTGTACATAATTTGGATACAATGGTGTTCACTGTTCATATGACTTTAAACCTCATTAATTTTAGAATTCAGAACATCCTTGTTAATATGCTAGTATGCCACACACAAGACAGATTCCTGTTTATGGTAGACAACGAAGCAATCCGGCATTTTTAACATCTTGCACAACACCTAACAGCATAACATAAGCATGATCTCTGTTCAATTCGAGTGGGGTGGATTCGACCTATTTTCTTAAAATATTGTCTTGTCAGGATATATGAATATTATCCATTTAAAGTTGGAACCCAGAGTCAGGAGCTCCGGTCATTTGGAATGCAAGGAGCTCTGGTCATTGCGGATCTTGAAGATGGTTGTACACTTTTGGAATAAATCACGACCAGGATCATTCAGGCGACCATTCTCCTTGTGACTTGTGAGGGTTGGCATGTCTGATGTCCCTATGAGCAAGTCCAGCAAGCTAGCAATTCAAATTCCTAAAACGAATTTTAAGGACTGAGAACAAAATCTGTGCTCCAACAATCTCCTAGTCAATTCTTGAATTACTAATAGTTTCATATCTCTTAGTCACTCCTTGAATTACTAATAGTTTCATCTCACTCTTTATTTTAAACTAGCATCCTTCTCTTTATAATGATTTCTTAACCACTATTTTATAATAAATTATTAGACAAGTCATCTTTTTCTCTCTAATTTTAATGAAAATATTATATTTTTACTATTACAATTTTAGATAAGGAATGAATACCAGAAGTATTCTTTATCCATACCTTATAATATTAAGAGCAAATCCAAGAGTTTCCTAGCAAATGCCCTATAAATATTATAAAATATAATATTCTAGTGATTTAACATAAGGTTTTTTACACATCAAATCCAATAACATGCCTTATTTTTGTGCCTTATTATTAAAATACCAATATATTTAAATAATAATTGGAGGAAAATGAAAAAGGTGAAAAGTGATGTTCAAAAAAGGAGGGAAACAAATATTTTATTAATAGAAATAGTATAAGGCATGCAAAGTAGTGCCTTATAAATAAGGCACATGATAAATGTCCTAGTATTTTAATGTACCATCATGACATTGTTGGAACACTCAATTTTTCAAAATGTCTCAAAATTTAATTCAGAACAACAATTTAGGGTATTCTTATACTTGCTCTAAGAGCTTATATTTTATATTGTATATAAGAGCATCTTCAACACTCTTACTAGGCTCTAAAATATAATATAAATAATGTCACTCTTAGCAAGTTAGGACATAGATTTCCGTTTCAACTCCAACAATACTCTTTATTTTGCCTCCTAAATTATATTTTATTAATATTTAAAACTGTCCATGACTAATGTTTGAACATATTTTGTTAATAAAAAGAAGTTAAGAGCTATCTGATGGCTCTTAAAAAAGAGGAGAAAGAAAAAGTTCTTAAGGTTTTCAAGAGCCGCTAGGATATCGTTGGTGCTTGGTTTTTTGACATGCACTTAAAAAATGAATTTTCTCTCTAATTTTTAGTTCTTTTCTCTCTCTTTCTTTACTATCTCATTCAAATTTATTATTATTATAATAACAAGAAGTGAAGATAAGGATCATCGGTAAAGTTAGAAATTTAAAATCATATTTTAAATCACTAAAAATTAATATTTTATAATATTTATAAGGAACATTGGACACTTAGATTTTCTCTTAGACCTCAGTGAATTGTTCCCTCGTCGGTGAGGTTTCAGGAGGGATTGATACACGCCCGTAATTGTCTCTGTTGGACAAACTTAATATTTTAGACTAAGTTGTGAATCATTTTGAGACTCTATGTGAGTGAGACGTGTATATTTATTGAAACGTATTCTCCTCTTCGAGGGGATTCCAACGCATATTTACACGCTCAAAATGAGTAAAAGATGAATGAGAACTGATGTTTAAAAATGTGACATTTTAATGTGAAAAGTGGGTTTTGTACCACATCGAAGGAGCACAAACCTATTCCTTGGTTTTTCTTATAAATACCATGTACCACATCGAAAAGAAACACAAGTCCTTTCAAGCCTCTCTTTATAAATAGAGTCTTAGGGCACCAGTTTTATTAAATCAAGGAAAATAAGAGTCTCTTTAATTCTCGGTCTCTTCAGTCTTAAATTTTCCAAATATTTCGGTGATAATTCTCGGGCTCAGTTCAAGTTCGCTGAGAATATTTTCGATTTATCGATTATACTGGTATCTCGTTTTATCCTGGGAAGTAGGTCGTTAAATACGTATGATGCGGAGCGAATTTGCTTAAAGAGACAGTTTTCTGGACTCGAGATTAAATTCAATCTCTGTTTATTTTCTTGAACCCTTCTCCTAATTTAATTGTTAATTCTTATATGTTTATGTGATTTAAGAATTATCTATGTTCTTGTGAATTCGTTATATATTCAAAATATATAAAAATTTCTATAGCGTACAAGATTGTTATACAGTTTACTTCGATATTCATACTTTCTTGTGAGTAAACACAAAAGTCAATTTGATTGTTTAAATCGGATCACGACCTTATACTAGTCACTAATAGGCTCTTAATAGTGTACTGTATTTATAGGTATATAAGTGGCCATTATTTGTCTCACTAATTAAATTAAATTTAGTACGTTAATTTTTTGATCACTTTTTTCCATGTGTTTGAAATTAATATAAATTTGATTTTAAGTGGTGCTTTGTTTAAGCATAACAGGTACGAGGCAAAAATAAGCACAAAGTTACTGAATAATTGATTTTCTTAGAAGCCTATTGATGATTTACTGGTTATTGATTTATGATCAACTTATATTCAAGTGGACATATTTGGTAATTTCTGTTTCTCGGGTTAATCATTAAAAATTGATAGATTAAACCCAAATTTATAATTTGTCCATGTTTTCGCTATTAATGGATAACTTATTATGTTTTATTTAATTAGCATGGTGATTGATAATATATATTTTAACGACTCGTATATTTTTATTATTTAATGTGTAATTATTGAATAATTAAATAAATAAAATATGTGCATGTGTTCTGTCAGCTGAATATTATTTTGTTATTAATTATGTGTGATCGTTGGTGTTCGAGGATCATTTGTGTTATTCATTGTGGAGCTGTGCTATTTTGTTTTTATATTTAAAGCTGATTTTATTCAAGATTTATTTCCATAAATACTTGGGTTATCTCTAAAATTATTTTTATTGATTTATAATTTTATTTATTATTTTTGGGATTTTATTAAATTTAGAAATCAATATTTCATTAATTATTTACCCTAAAAAATTTTCTGACTGCATTTATTTGAAAAATAAATATTAAATACAGAAATGTTTCAAAAATTACGAAACTCATAATTATTTAAGTTTGGAATATTCCGAGAATTTTAAAATTATTTTGGAAAATTTTGGGATTAAATTCACCCACATGTTGGTTCGCTTAATCGTTAAATGCGGGTTCGAGTTGCGTTTCAAAAGTGATTTAAAAATTATGAAAACTTTATTTTATTTATTTTTATTTATTCAGAGAATTTTAATATTTATTTGGTAAATTTTTCGGATTTTATTTACTGCGCGCTTTGTCAGTAAAAATTTCAATTGCGGGCTTGTGATCGAAATCCGGGACTAGTATCTATTTATTTGATATGTGTCGAATTGTTAAAAAGGGTGATACACCTGTTGTACAGAGTTTGCCTGGAATAAATATATAAAATAAACAACCCACACCCCCTTCCCTGTTATCTCCCGATCTTGTTTATCTCTGTTACTATCCATCTCACTTTAATCTCTTTGTCTCGGCTTTCTGCTAAGCTCAATCGGTTTTTTTCTTTCCTCTTCTTGCCCATGTGCCCTGAGGTTCCCGGTAATTATTTTATGGCCGCCCCTGTCCTTTTTCTACTTCCGCCGCCTCCGTCTTCCCTCGCTTTTCCGGCGAGGTGATTGTTGTGGCGCGTGTGGTTTGGATCTGTGCGTATATATATATGGTTGTTGTGTGTATCTTGTGTCTGTTTCCCCCTGTTTCTCTGTTTGTGGTGTTCGGATTTCGGCCGCCTGTGTTGCCGTGATTCCGTTCCAGTTGTGTGTATGTTAATTCGAGTTTCTTGGATTTTTCAGGAACTAATTGATTATTGAAATGAAATAAATTACGTGTAATTGGAAAATTTTAATTGGCGAAATTCGCGTCGGAAACCCGATATAATCGGGTACCCGTGAATTTTTACCACCCTCGGCGATGAACCTCGGCGAGCCGACGGTGGACTGTGATGACGCGATTCTGAGTCCTAATGTAAAAAATAATAAATATAAAATTTAATTTATAAGTTCGAAGCGAAATAGTAGTTAAATATTATTATTTGAGATTATTGGGATTGTGATTGTAATTGTTGGTTGGCGTTGTGGTGAATTGGGACGTCGATTTATATTTTGACGGGTAGTCCGATAAACAAAGGAGACGCTGCTCGATTTTTGGGAAATAATTCCAAAAGAATTCGGGAACGTATCCTGAAAAAAATCGGGAATATCAGTCGAATGTGCCTAACTATAGAATTATAAATATAACTATTTTACAATAGTGCTTGCGTGTTGTGATAAATGTATTGTAAAGATTCGTCAACCAAATCTTCTGAATCGATAGTTGTATATAATTATCAAAAAAGGTTATCTAACCAAGTTGTGAATGCGGACCTGGTCTGTTATGTGTATTATAGTAATACGAATAAGTACGAGTCGAGATTGTTATCGTTTGGGTAGGATTGATAACTAGGATATGTCAAGCATAACTGGATGTCTAATACAGGGTAGTTCGACTCTGTAGGTTCTAATCGGAAGGCCTGAAAGTTGACGTTGGATTAAAGATAACCTAGTGATCAGTTGACAAGCGTAGCGAAGTTCCAAGCGAAGGACCTGAGCGTTGAAGTCGGATCCAAGATAGTCTACTAATTAGGTGATAAAGCTCGAACGTCCGAGTCGATCCAAAATCAGTCAGTGATAGTTGTAAAGCTCTGCAAGGAAAGTACCACGGACCATACTCTTATGGTTCAGTATATATGAATGAAATACTGTTTTATTTTCGAACAGAAACATAAACATTTTAAGTTACGTATCCCTTGTATTTGAAAAATGTTGTTTAAAATATGTTTTGGGGAGAAGTAACTTCTGAAAGTACCTATCTCTAAAAATGTGATTGAAATGGAAAAAAGGTTTGAATGGTGTGCTGTGACAAAATTGTTTTTAACAAGAGATAGGTAAAAGTGATTTTGAAAACTAGATAAAACAAATCAGATATTGGATAACATTGTGTAAGTGGCTAATTCGGTTGTGCACCATATCTTCACCGATTAGTTCAACACAGTTAATCACAGACCTAGCTAGTCTCTGCGGATCCGGTTAATTTATGCGAAAGCCCGATCAGCTTTCTTAGACAATTTGTGTTATATCCCGACCAACTATCCTAGATAACTTGTGTGGAGGTCTGATCAGCCATCCCTAGATAACATCCATTACATATCTGATTCGGTTCGTGGTTCCCGTAACGGAACAAATAGTTTTGTGGTCCCCGTAACAGGATAGATGGTTTGTGGTTCCTGTAATGGAACAGTGGTTTTGGAAATGAAAATTAGCATGCTAAAATTTGACTCTGGTATTTATACACAACACATGACTGATGATATTATTTTACAGAGCATGCTAGTTGTTAATTGTTATTCCCAGTGGACTAACAATGAGATTTACAGAAGGGGGGTTGAATGTAAATCTCAAAACTTTTTCAAGTTTTGAGCAGTTTGTAAGACTAAGTGTTTGAGTGATCAAATGTGTGTGAATTTCTTGGAGCCGATGCAGACAGATATATATTCAAACACAAATGTAATGAACACAAAGAACTTAAAAACTTTTCTGGTGGATTTGTTGTTCCACCAGAGATGTGTTATTTCAGAAAATCTGTGATTCAAAACTAAATCACAGCTGCTTCCTAGTACAAACTAAATGATTTTCTCTCTTGATATTTCTAAACAGCTCAGGGAAAATTCATATCTGATTACTAGCTACTACATGGTTTATATAACACCAAGTTTACAAGTGAAGACAAAGATAAAGTACAATAAGACAATAGTTCTCCACTTGTTTCTGTTCCATTTTTATCCAGTGTAATATGGAATTATCTGTTGACTTTCCATTTTGAACCAGACTAAAAACGACTGCTTTTTCTGCTGTTCCTGAAATAGGCTACCACATCTCTGTCAATCCATGTGCCTCTGTCAGCTTTGTTAACTGTCACTATCAACTGCTATGAGACTGAGCATCCGTTGAAGCTTTCATCCATTGATGGCTTTATCCGTTGATGCTCTAGCAGTGCATCCGTTGAAGCTTTCATCCGTTGATGGCTTTATCCGTTGATGCTCTAGCAGTTGAAGCTTTATCCGTTGAAGCACTTATCCGTTGATGGATATTATCCGTTGAAGCGTTAGAGACATCCGTTGAAGCTTAGTTTCTTATCCGTTGAAGGTCTTCAATATCCGTTGACACTTCTTCACTTATACAAAATTACAAGGCATGAAATATTTACAATTAGCCCTCCTACTTGTACATCCATTAGTAGTCAACATGACTGATTATCTCCTAACAACATCTAAGAATTACAGCTTGAAACCAGAGAGTGAGATGTGCTACAATACCAAACTTATTGCTAAGTAAGGCTACTCCTTCAACGGATAGCCAAGATGGTCTTATCCGTTGAGGCTACAAATACTAGATTTCTACTTAAGTGTTTTGCTGAACTTATCATCAAACTAATACACATATTCCTAACAATCTCCCCCTATTTATGTCTACTAGAACTGTAGGCATAAATTTGGGTTTAGCTTGATGATAACAAAACACTTAACAAATATATAAACTGTAACAAAGCAGAAATTCAAAAGTGCTACAAAAGTGTATATGCTGAGATGAAATTGAAGAAATACATTATTTCCAAGGGTGCTCCTTTAGCCTGAGCAAATTACTTTCTTTTCCTTTGATCCCTGGTTTTCTTTCCTAGCCTCCTGTCATTCTCCTCTATTTGAAGTTGAAGTTGTCTGTAGAATTCAGCTTCATTTTCTTCATTGATATCTAACTTAGATTGCATATCCTTGAGAGTTTCATTACTGGCAATCTTTAGCCGATCTTCTATTCTGAAAAATCTTCTGACTCCTTTGTTGTCTCTGAACTCCATCAACCAATGAGGTGATTTGTGAATTGTAATACCTCTCTCTTGAATGAGTAAAGTTCTAGGCAAGGCATTGGGCTCCCTCCAAGTTTTCCTTATGTTAGCAATCTTGTTGAGAATCTCAGTCCTGGCATTTCTGGTAAAGCCAGAATCCTTATGTATGGCTGAGTAGACTCTAATCAAGGTAGAGTAGCCTTCATTCAGAATTCTGTGAAGAGGCCATGTTCTTTCCCCAGCTCCTTTGTATTTGAACACTAGTCTTTCTGGTAGCTTTCTATAGGCAGCTATTCCCCTTACATCCTCCAGCTCATCCAGATAGAGTTCAATGTCTGAAAATTCTTTTATGTCACAGATGTGAACATAATCATCTTTAGAGGTTTGAGGTTTAGGCTTAGGCTTCTGTGTGAATTTGATTGAGGCTTTAGAGGGTGTTGATTTGATTCTTCTTTTCGGCTTCTTTGATGGTGGAGAAGAGGTTAGGAAGGTGGGCAATTTGATGGTGGAGAAATCAATTGGTTCCTCCTTGGGAATGATTGTTTCACCATGAATGTTCATGAAGGGGTCAGGTACAATGGGTTCAGTGATAGAGGGTAGTGGTTTTGATATTGATTGGGTTTCTTCAGTCTTATCTACCTTCTTTCTCTTTGCATTGACCTTCTTTCTTTTCCCTTTCTTCCATTCTTCCTTACTTCTTTCCTCCATCTCAGTACCAACCATGTCCCCCATAGCTTTATCTTCACCTTTATCTTCAATTTCTTTCTGTTCTTCAGCCTGACTTGACTTTAGCTGTTTTTCAAGCTTTGCTTGTGCTCTTTTGTCAGCCTTTAGCTGTTTGGCTTCTTCCTTCAACCTTTTGGTTTCTTCCCTCTTGGCTATTGAGAATTTGGGATGTCCTTGCATCACACATATGCTCTTCCCCTCTCTGAAGATAATAGCCATGTTTCTCCTTACAGCCTCATCCATGGTCTCTTTGAGATATGCAATACTTCTTCCTAAAAGCTTGTCCTCATCAGCTTTTGGAAGAGGAAAATCCACCTCTTTTAGAGGATTCTTTGTAGAGTCCTTATTGGATCTGTTGTTGGGCTTGAGAACCATAGGTTGCAGATCTTTGGAAGAAGTTTCTCCATCCTTATGCCTCCCTACTGGCTTGAGTTCCATAATAATTGATTCCACTTTTGTGCTATGCTTCACAGATTGTGATTGAGAAGTTGTAGAACCAAATATTAGTAGCATCTTTTCATCAATCTTCTTCCTTTGCTCTTTGACTTGCAATTCAGCTGCTGCTATCTGGATTAGATCAATTCCATCTAGCTTTCCTTTGACTTGAATTGGTGGAGAAGTTGTGATGACAGGAACTAGCACTTGAGAAATCTGAACTATTGTAGATGGCTCTCCTTCCCCTTCCCCTTTATTCTCCCCCTTTTTGTTATCATCAAGGGTAGGGGTCAAGCCTTGTGCTTGTGCCAGCTGCATGAGTAGATTTGTTTGAGTTTGTTGATTCTGAAGAATGGTGACCATAGAGTCTTCAATGATTTGAACCCTATCTTCCAATCTGGCCAGCCTCTTGTCAGCATCAGATGCCTTCCTCAGTCTCCCCAACAAATCTTGCATAGTACCATAGGGTATAACTGAATCCAATTTCTCAGCATTGTAGGATTTCAGATCAGCAATGTCCAGCTTGAGCTCATCCACACTTAGATTTTGCTGGTAATGCTGCAACTGCAAGAGATGCAGAGATTCCAGATGAGCTTGAAGAATTGCCTTGGTACCAGCATCCTGAGTCTCCTGAATGGCCTTCTGAATTGTCATGACTTGTTTGACCAAAGTGACACCAAACTCTCCTGGTGTTGATGGTTTTTCCCATGCCCATGCAGGAAGATTAGGAACAGAACTTGGGCCTGCTACTCCCCCTAAGTTCATGCTCTCATTCAAAGAATTAGAGTCATCATCATTAGAATTTACTCCAAATTCTTCAGATGGCTCACCAGCTTAAGAAGGCAGCCTGTTGATAGCAGCTTTGTCTCTGAGAAGAGATTCTGAAGTGTGTACAATGTGTAGTGTCTGTTCTGCCTCCACATTGCCCTGTGCAGCTAATAATTGATAGGCTGAAACAGGGTGAGTAAAAGTGTCAGCATCCAAGGAAATGTTATCAATGACAGCTTTGTAATGTTGCTGAAATTGTCTTTCCTTATCTGCATCATCCACTTTCATGAACTCACTAGCAATGGCTGGATCCACCCTTATAGCTTCTGTACCTGCCTTTCTCTCAATTTCTCTCTTTTCTTGCATCAGGGGCTCCCCCTGGCTCACACACACCCTCACACCCTCACCTTCACCTTCTAAGGTGGCACTCCTCTCACTTACTTTTGCCATGCTGGAAGAAATAGCATGCATTTGGTGACTCTCAACCTCTCCTTTTGCCTGGGAGCAACCCAGCCTCTCACTCAAAAAATCACTCCCTTCCCTCAAGCCTAAAAGTGATTGTACAGTTGCCATGTCCTCTATAGTTGGAGTTGTTTCTGTTAAGTGTGTAGAGGCCATCAACGGATAGGGAGTATCCGTTGACGTAGAAACTGATGGTATCAACGGATAACTGCTGTTAAGCTTATCCGTTGAAGAACAACCACTTGTCAAAGGATGAGAGATATCCGTTGAAGAAGGAAATGATGTAGAGATAGAAAGTGATATAATTGTTGAATCTGTGTGGATTGATTTTAAGTGTGGTGACACAGATTCTGCAACTACATCTGAAAGAATTGGCTGATGATCACCAGGTTTTGAGTGGGGCTCCTCCCTGAGTTTTAATGAGGGAGAATCAGGAATTGATGTGAATATCATATCCACATCCAGAGAGGGTGTTGGAGAGTTTGAGGAATGGTGTGTTTCTATATTGAGAGAATGGGGCTGTGATTCCACATTTGCTGGAATCACATCAAGCTGAATTTGAGAAGGCACAGATACTGGTGGATAAATCTGTGCTGTGTGTGTCCCTTGTGTGGAAACTAGGGTTTTGGCCTTCTTCTTCCTTGAAAAGGCTTGAATTGGTGAATGTGTAGCTTCAGTGTCCCTCCCTCTTTTGTTCTGTGTCCCTGGTTGGGGACTATTTTCAATAATTACATCCTTTTGGGAGGATGCAACTAGGGATGTGCTGGACTCCTTTTGAACCACTACAGTCTTTTGAGAGACTGTGGCTTGGCTGGTTTGGGTACCACTCACCTCTCCCACCTTATCCTGGGGGGCTTTTTGATGTTCACCCCTCCCCTCACCACTCACACCCTGTTCACTCCCTTCAGGGTTTATGGTAGTTGTTACAACTGTTGTCTTTTGAGAAACAACAGAGGTAGGTTTCTTTGACTTGACTGGAAATTTTAGATTTGGTGGCTTTGGTAGGAGCCCGTTTGGACAATGACACAGGTTCCATAGCCACACTAGAAGGCAAAGAAACATTGGGGTTGGAAATAGTAGGAGTTATAGAAACATTTACCTCACTTACCCGTGGTGCATTCATGATTGGCAAGTATACCAATGGCACCTGGCTGTTGAGGTTCATTCTCAAAAGGTCTGCAAGGACCCTTTTCTCTTGTGCCCAGCATTTGAGTTTATTATTCTCATTGAATATAACCAAACCTTCAGCAACATGGTTAGCCAATAACATAAAGAATCTAGCAAAGTAGATGTTATGTGGTCTATTAGCTTTGTTACCTAATCTGGAACCTAATTCTAGCATAACACAGTTGCTAAAATTAAAGTACCTATCAGAAACTAGCATATAGAGCATATTAACAAGAGATGAAGTGATAGCATCGAAATTACTAATCTTCCCAGAGAAAACCTTAATAAAGGCATCTCCAAGAAAACTCCATTCTTTCCTAAGGCCTTTCCTTCTAATACTACCTAAACTAGCAGAATCAAAAGCATAGCCTATGGAATCTAGCATAGCAGAGACATCTTTATCAGTGTGTGGTGTCATGGCATTATTCTCAGGCAACTTAAAGCAAGATTGTAAATCATCACAATTAATGCAATAGTCCTTACCTTTGAGAGAGAAGGCAATAGTCATATCTGTGGAGTTGAACTCTGCAGTTGTCCAAATCTCCTCAATCACTTCACAGTAGATGGTTGGGGCTTCCAGCATTGCATAGCTCAGTTTGCAGTTCTTGATGAAGTCCATCATCTTGTGACTACTGGTGCCATTGTTGTGAGTAGAGGTTGCAGAGAAAAACTTGAGAATTGAGAGAGAAAGAGAATGATAATTGCAAGAAAGCGTAAAGTGAAAATAAGAATTCAATTGGGCTTTTATACTTTCTTGAATTAAAACACAAATAAAATAATTAAATGATACTTTTAAGTAAGTGATAGCCGTTCAGGAATAAATGAAACTGTAGAAATTCTGAAAACTACCGTAAATACAAATACATACAACACTGTATATCTGTATCAACGGTTGAGTAAAAGAATCAACGGCTGTGACTCACTGACGTGACACATCAACGGATAAGGTAAATAGTTATCCGTTGATGAACAACACTATTTTATCCGTTGAAGGATAAAATTACCAGAAATGTATTTGTCTTTCAACGGATAATGAATATCCGTTGATAGAACAATTTTGGCTTTCAACGGATAGGGAATATCCGTTGATAGGATAAGTCTTGATTAAAGCCAACTTTGTTCTTGCAGCAAATTTATTTCAGGCTACAAGACAGATTACATAGATGACATAGATTATGAATAGTTAAGCATACCTAACTCACTTACTAATCTTGTGAATGTTGATTCATCAAGTGGCTTGGTAAATATGTCTGCAATCTGCTTTTCACTTGGAACAAAATGAAGTTCCACTGTACCTTTCATCACATGTTCCCTAATGAAGTGGTACTTGATATCAATGTGCTTGGTTCTTGAGTGCTACACTGGATTTTCAGTAATGGCAATGGCACTTGTGTTGTCACAAAATATTGGAATTTTGTCAACAGTTATACCATAGTCAAATAACTGGTTCCTCATCCACAGTATTTGTGCACAGCAACTACCAGCTGCAATGTATTCAGCTTCAGCTGTTGATGTGGAAACAGAATTCTGCTTCTTGCTGAACCATGATACAAGCTTGTTTCCTAGAAATTGACAGGTGCCTGTTGTACTTTTCCTGTCTATTTTGCAACCTGCATAATCTGCATCTGAGTAGCCAATTAGATCAAAACCAGACTCTCTAGGGTACCAAATTCCTAGATTTGGAGTCCCCTTGAGATATCTGAAAATTCTTTTAATAGCCACTAAGTGAGATTCTTTAGGGTTAGCTTGAAATCTAGCACAGAGACATGTAGAAAACATAATATCAGGTCTACTGGCAGTTAAATATAAAAGTGAGCCAACCATGCCTCTATAACTTGTAATATCCACAGACTTTTCAGCCTTGTTTAATTCAAGCTTGGTGGCAGTGGCCATGGGAGTTTTTGCAGGTGAACAATCCATTAAGTCAAACTTCTTTAAAAGATCATAAATATATTTAGTTTGACTAATGAAAATTCCACCACTAACTTGTTTAACTTGTAAACCAAGAAAGTAAGTTAGCTCTCCCATCATGCTCATTTCATATTTACTTTGCATTAATTAAGCAAACTTTTTACAAAGTTTATCATCTGTAGATCCAAATATAATATCATCTACATAAATTTGTACAAGTATCTTAGAGCCATTAACATTTCTAAAGAAGAGAGTTTTGTCAACAGTACCTCTTGTGAAGTGATTATCTAGAAGGAACTTTGATAAAGTCTCATACCAGGCTCTAGGTGCTTGCTTTAGTCCATAGAGTGCTTTCAACAAATAATACACATGGTCTGGAAAATTTGGATCTTCAAAACCTGGAGGTTGGCTTACATAAACCTCTTCCTCCAATTCCCCATTTAGAAATGCACTCTTGACATCCATCTGATAGACTTTGAAATTGGCATTAGCTGCATAGGCTAGAAAGATTCTGATGGCTTCAAGTCTTGCAACTGGAGCAAATGTTTCATCAAAATCTATTCCCTCTTGTTGAGAATAGCCTTTGGCAACCAATCTGGCTTTATTCCTTATGACAATGCCATTTTCATCTATCTTGTTTCTGAATACCCATTTTGTGTCAATAGAACTCTTGTTCTTTGGCTTGGGTACCAGCTTCCACACTTTGTTCCTCTCAAATTGGTTTAGCTCCTCTTGCATTGCTAAAATCCAATCTGGATCCAAAAGAGCTTCTTCCACTCGCTTAGGTTCCTCCTGTGATAGAAAGCTACTATACAGACATTCATCTTGAGTAGCCCTTCTAGTTTGTACTTTAGATGTAGCATCACCAATGATCAGTTCAAAAGGGTGATTCTTTGTCCATTTCCTTTGAGGTGGTAGATTAGCCCTTGATGAGGTTGCCTCAGTATTGTCATGATGTGAGATAGAATATTGATTTGTTGAAACTCCCCCTGAGTTGCTGATCCTTTGAAAGGAATTGGGAGTTCTATCAACTGATGAGGTGAATTGATTATCCGTTGACAGACTGTGATCAACGGATGCTTCGTTATGAACTTCAACGGATGATGCACTTTGTCTTTCAACGGATGCTGCATTGCTTCTTTCAACGGAAGCTGAATTATGACTTTCAACGGATGCAGCATTCTGTGCATTATCCAAAGGCAGACTCTGGTTTCTTCTTGAGATGCCTTCTTCATCATTCTCATCTTCACTATCATCACAATATATCTCAATATTGTCAAATTTGAGTCCTTCATGATGTCCCTCATCTGTTAGTCCATCAATCTTTTTATCATCAAACACAACATGTACAGATTCCATGACAATGTTGGTTCTTAGATTGTAGACCCTATATAATTTTCCAGCAGAATAACCAACAAATATTCCTTCATCAGCCTTTGCATCAAACTTTCCTTTGTGATCAGATTGATTCCTTAAGATGTAACATTTGCAACCAAAGACATGTAGAAAGTTTAAAGTTGGTTTTCTTCTCTTGAATAATTGATAGGGAGTCATGCATTTTGCTTGATTGATTAGAGAAATATTCTGAGTGTAACATGCACAGTTAACAGCCTCAGCCCAAAAATAAGTTGGGAGTTTTGACTCCTCAAGCATTGTCCTTGCAGCTTCAATTAGTGATCTGTTCTTCCTTTCCACCACACCATTTTGTTGTGGAGTTCTTGGAGCTGAGAACTCATGCATGATCCCATTTTCTTCACAGAACATCTTCATGGTTGAATTCTTGAACTCAGTTCCATTGTCACTCCTAATATTCCTTACTTTGAAATCAGGATGATTGTTGACTTGCTTGATATGATTGATGATGATTTCACTAGCTTCATCCTTTGATCCAAGAAAATAAACCCATGAAAACTTTGAGAAATCATCTACAATCACTAGGCAGTATCTTTTCCTTGAAATTGACAATACATTGACTGGTCCAAAAAGATCCATGTGTAGAAGTTGCAGTGGTTCATCAATTGCAGATTCAAGCTTCTTACTGAATGATACTTTCTTTTGCTTTCCTTTCTGACAAGCATCACACAGTCCATCCCTTGTGAATTCCACTAGAGGCATTCCTCTAACTAAGTCCTTTTTGACTAGTTCATTCATTGTCTTGAAATTCAAATGGGACAGCTTCTTGTGCCATAGCCAACTTTCAACTGGACTTGCTTTGCTGAGAAGACAAGTAATGGATTCTGCATCTGTAGAGTTGAAATCAGCTAAGTACACATTCCCTTTTCTAACTCCAGTTAGAGCCACTTTATTGTCCTTTTTACTTGTAACAATACAGGCTTCAGAATTGAAGGAAACAGTATTCCCTCTGTCACATAGTTGACTGATGCTCAATAAATTGTGTTTGAGACCATCAACCAATGCAACTTCATCAATGATGACATTTTCTTTTGAAATCAAGCCATATCCCATAGTGAATCCTTTGCTGTCATCTCCAAAGGTTATGCTAGGGCCAGCTCTCTCCTTAAACTCTGTGAGCAGGGTGAAATCTCCTGTCATGTGTCTTGAACAACCACTGTCCAAGTACCATAGATTCCTTCTTTGTCCCTGCACACAACAAAATCAATCAAGTTGATTTTGGTACCCAAGTGTCCTTGGGTCCAGCCTTGTTAGTCTTTTTCCTAGACTTCATTCCTCCTGCATCTTTTGACTTAGGTAACTTTGGGTCAACCTTGGTCTCAGATGTGGTTGGTTGAAGTGTAGGGTTAGTCACAGAATCATTTAACACATTTGATTAAATTTGATAAGGCATAGGTTGTGCAAACATGTTATTCCACATAGGCATATTATATGGCATTTGAGGCATACTAAATGCAGTAAAGTAAGGATTGTTAATGTATGGCATATTTGCAAAATGTGCATGGGGATTCTGGTGAGACATAACAGGCATAGCATGCAGAGGTGACATAGACATGTTAGGCATGGAGGGATTTGAAGGCATGAGAGCATTTTTAACAGATTTGCAATTATCAGATAGGTGATTAACACTTTTACAATGTACACAGCTTTTTCTAGGAGCATACCTATCAGGTGTGTAATTGTTATGTTTATTAATCCCTACCTTCCCATTTCTTTTAGATTTTCTTTTAGTTTCCTTCTTATCCTCAACCAACTTAAGCCTATCTTTCAACTGATCTAAAGTCATGTGTCCTATATTCACCTTACTGACATCTCTGGATGTGCTAGCTCCTTCTTTGACAAAGTTCTTGAGAATTGAATCATTCTTTTTATTTTTAAAAGAACTTGCCTATTTTAATTGATGAGCCTTCAACGGATGCTCCTTTTCTTCCTTCAACGGATAACTTTCATCATCCGTTGATTCCACATCCGTTGACAATCCATCAATTAATTCTAACTTCTTTTTGTTTTTCTTCCAGGCATCCTCACAGAATGATTCAATTCCCTGAACCTTGGCAATTTGAACACCAACATCCCTAGATGTTTTCCAGGCCTTGATTTTCACTCTCAACAGTCAAGCATTTAAGTTTAATCTTTTCAAGCTCAATTACCTGACTCTCTAACACAGCATTCCTATCACTTAAAAACACATTATTTTCTTTGATCCTAGTGTTTTCTTTAGCTAGTGATTTAAGAGAAACACGCAAATAATATAATTCATTGGACATATCATTTATGGCTTCATTGCATTCATGTTTAGAAAGCTGAGAGAGATCAGTAGTAATTACCTGGTTGCTTGATGAACTAGTTTCATTTTCATCAGAATTAGCCATCAGGGCTAGGTTGACATATTCCACATCATCATCTTCATTTACCCCATATGCTGCCCAATCATCTTGAGTGAGAAAAGCTCTTTCCTTTTGTTTGAGCAAATCAAAATACTTCCTTTTGTAATCAACTTGCTCAAATTTCTTTTTCTCAGAATTTGGCTTCCTACACTCACTTGCAAAGTGTCCACTAATGCCACAGTTGTAACATTTGAACTTTGATTTGTCCACCATGTTTTTGTTTGGCTTAGTGAACTTTGTGTTTTTCCTGAACTTCATCTTTGCAAACCTCCTGGACAGAAAGGCCAGATATTCATCAATATCATCAGATTCATCCTGACTGGAATTGTCTTCATCCTTAGCAACTTGCTCTTTACCCTTGCTTGATTCTGATTTGCTTGTGCCAATTTTGAGACTTGGCATTGTCTTTTCCTCATTTCTGGCTTCAACTTTTTCACTGTCAGCTACAAGTGCAACTGATCCTCCTTTTCTCTTTCCCTTTTCCAACAGCTCATCTTGCTCCATCTCAAGTTCATAAGTCTTCAATATTCCATATAATCTTTCAAGTGTGAAGTCCTTATAATCTTGAGAATTTCTTAGAGAAACAGTCATAGGCTTCCATTCCTTTGGTAGAGACCTTAGAAATTTTAAATTGGAGTCCTTGACTTGGTACACTCTCCCATACAGCTTTAATCCATTCAATAGTTTCTGAAATCTGTTGAATGTATCATTCAATGATTCTCCTTCTTCAAAATGAAAATATTCATATTGTTGAATGAGAAGCTGCATTTTGTTTTCTCTAACTTGCTCAGTGCCTTCACAGATAAGCTGCACAGTATCCCAAATTTCCTTAGCAGTTTGGCTATTGATGACATTGTCAAACATATCTTGATCCAGGCCATTAAACAAAATGTTCATGGCTTTCTTGTCCTTGTGGACCTCTTCAATATCTTCAACAGTCCATTCTGCCTTTGGCTTGGGAATAGACTGTCCAACAGCAACTGTAGCAGTAGCAGCTGTGGCCACCTTGTGTGGGATGTGAGGACCATTCTCAATGCAGTTGATGTAGCTTTCATCTTGAGAGAGAAGATGTAAATGCATCTTCACCTTCCAGTGATGATAGTTATCTCTTTCCAGGATTGGAATCTTTACACCAATATCCTTCTTACTCATGATGTTAGCAGAATAGATCTTTAAACTCTTTGTATGTTAAGAGTTTGCTCTGATACCAATTGTTATTCCCAGTGGACTAACAATGAGATTTACAGAAGGGGGGTTGAATGTAAATCTCAAAACTTTTTCAAGTTTTGAGCAGTTTATAAGACTAAGTGTTTGAGTGATCAAATGTGTGTGAATTGCTTGGAGCTGATGCAGACATATATATATTCAAACACAAATGTAATGAACACAAAGAACTTAAAAACTTTTCTGGTGGATTTGTTGTTCCACCAGAGATGTGTTATTTCAGAAAATCTGTGATTCAAAACTAAATCACAGATGCAACCTAGTACAAACTTGATGATTTTCTCTCTTGATATTTCTAAATAGCTCAGGGAAAATTCATATCTAATTACTAGCTACTACTTGGTTTATATAACACCAAGTTTACAAGTGAAGACAAAGATAAAGTACAATAAGACAATAGTTCTCCACTTGTTTCTGTTCCATTTTTATCCAGTGTAATATGGAATTATCTGTTGACTTTCCATTTTGAACCAGACTAAAAATGGCTGCTTTTTCTGCTGTTCCTGAAATAGGCTACCACATCTCTGTCAATCCATGTGCCTCTGTCAGCTTTGTTAACTGTCACTATCAACTGCTATGAGACTGAGCATCCGTTGAAGCTTTCATCCATTGATGGCTTTATCCGTTGATGCTCTAGCAGTGCATCCATTGAAGCTTTCATCCGTTGATGGCTTTATCCGTTGATGCTCTAGCAGTTGAAGCTTTATCCGTTGAAGCACTTATCCGTTGATGGATATTATCCGTTGAAGCATTAGAGACATCCGTTGAAGCTTAGTTTCTTATCTGTTGAAGGTCTTCAATATCCGTTGACACTTCTTCACTTATACAAAATTACAAGGCATGAAATATTTATAATTAGCCCTCCTACTTGTACATCCATTAGTAGTCAACATGACTGATTATCTCCTAACAACATCTAAGAATTACAGCTTGAAACCAGAGAGTGAGATGTGCTACAATACCAAACTTATTGCTAAGTAAGGCTACTCCTTCAACGGATAGCCAAGATGGTCTTATCCGTTGAGGCTACAAACACTAGATTTCTACTTAAGTGTTTTGCTGAACTTATCATCAAACTAATACACATATTCCTAACAGTTAATATCCAGTTTATACATGTTTGACTTGTTTTCTAACAAGTTATGAATTCTGTTCCTATAACTGTTTTATCATAAAGTGTTTTACTTGTTATTCGTATAGTGGTATTGCTTAGCAATTGATTGCTTACCCTTGCAGAATGTTTTGTATATATGTATTGCAGATTCCTAGGAGACTCTTCCGTCATCGTCAGGGCAGAGTTCCAATTCTTTCCATTCCAGACTCCTATGAGGTAGTTATGTCAGACCCAAGATGGTCTGTTGAGTTGCTGTACTAAGATAGTATTGTCAAGAGTGGTTATAATAAGTCGGTCTTGTAGTAATTGTAACCTTGGTCATACTTAAACCTGGAAAAGATCTCGGTAAAGGGGTCGTGTTTATGTTCTATCATTGAAGTGAAATATATTATATTTTTTATTGATGTTGTTGATGACGTCAACTCCTGACCCCGGGGTTGAGGCTGTCACAGTTCATATTAGAGCTATAGGTTTGAGTCCCTGATTTAGGTTAGGAATAGAGTTGAAAGAGTGTAGAAAGGTTTTTATAAAGGCGAGTCAGCAACTCAATCAGAGGAGCGAGTCTAAGAGTTCAGTCGAGGGTTTCAAAGGCGTAACCCTGACGTTTATTGAGGATTGGCTGGAACTGCCCTAGCTTTTAGTATGTCTCCCCCGTATATGTATTGTTGGTAATGCCCGACAGAGGTTTTAGATCTCCCTCTCGAGAAAATGAGTCTGATCGTGAGAGTTCAGCTTATGAGCGGACCCTTGATGTGTCGGCTGAAGGGACACCAATAGTATCCTTAAATATCGCATTCTCTATGTTAAGTAATGTTGCTGGAATGGGTGTGTGACCTCGGTGAGTTCATGTAATATATGATGACAGTAGTCGGTGGCTGTTATGATAGCCAAGTCTCATATCGTATGGGGATCAGTACTGTTGTTTATATCTTGAACCCTTACCCGCCTTTCTTGAAACGCATTGTGTTTACAGAGTAATTGTTTACCTTTTAAGAGTTCTTTTTTTGAAGCTTTAAGAAAGTCAAAGCTTGTATTAAGCAACTTAAAGTTCTGTTGATCTCATCATAAATAAGATTTCCCTTCCTATTTACGAATTTTCAATCTAAACATTATTTATTTCCTCAGCGGTTCTATCAATTGATTGGGGCAAACAATGCATATGATTTGACTATTTATCTGTGTGACAAAAGGGTCTGGTGGAATGCCACCGAATTATGTGTTGTGAACTATGCGGTACTAAGACTGGCCATCTTATGTACTTATATGATTGCTCTCAGTCATATCTATGTCTTCTTCTCTTGTCCTCTCTGTATCATTAATTCTTTCATTTTGAAATTCCATTTGATACTCCCTGGTAGTGAATTTGTCAGTAAATTCTGTAATTAGACAGTCCTGGTTATTGAAAGTAAACAAAAGTTGAATGTCTGGAAGAATAGAAGTTTTATGTTTGGTTGCTACTCCAGAATGAAATGGTAGAGAGGATTCAGGAAGCAGTATTGAAGGTTGCAGCTTTAGGAAAGCTAACTTAGTGGTAGATGGATCATTTGCAAGAGATAAGAAATCGCCTTGAAAGGAATGGTTGGTTGAAACTCAGACTAGTGTATCAGCCAAGTCCGTGATTCCTTGAGTTTGACTTGACTTGCCAGTTTAACCTTTTCGGTTGGTGCCTAGTATTACCTGTCCAGTTTTACAGTATATCAAATTTGTTAATGTTGTATCTTTAATGGTGCTGGGAAGTTGATCAGTTGTTATTATACTAAGAAGTCATGCTACAATGTTTAGTATCTATATATTCCAGTTTTCTGCATTATTGTTGATTCTTCTACTGTCATTTTTGCTATTATTGTTGGTGTTGTTAATCTATATATCCTTTATAAATGGATCCTGATAATAAAGACATCGGTACTTTAATTGGGCAGCATTTTCCTGACACAGGTGCACTATTTGAACGGTGATATTTTCTATTATGCATTTTCGTTATGTTTTGAATAAATTCCCTACTATATTTCAGGAAAATGCCACCCAAGAAAGCTACCAAGTCTAAGGAAAATAGTAGTAGTTTTGCTGAGGGTCCAGCCATAAATGAAATTCTAGATTTATTGCGCCAGCAGTAGCAACAACAGTTGCAGTTAATCCAACAGATTCAGCAACAACAACATCAGCAAAGGGAGCCAAACCAAACTACTAGTTTTAAATTTTTTCAGTCTGTTAAACCCTCAGAGTTTAAAGGCAAGTAGACCCTGTTGCTGCCAGAAATTGGCTTAAGGAAATGGAAAAGGCATTTGCCCTTACTTAGGTAAGTGACGATCTTAAAACTGATTATGCGAGTTATTTTCTTAAGAGTGAGGCAAATTATTGGTGGGAATCCACTCGTGCGTTGGAAAGAGAAGGCCCTATTTTTGGACGAGATTTACATAATTGTTCTCGGAGAAGTATTTTCCAGATTGTCTAAGGAATCAGTTGGAAGTCGAGTTTTTAGAATTGAAACAAGTTGAAAGAAGTGTGTTGGAGTATGAGGCCAAGTTTACGGAATTGGCCCGATTAGTTCCTGAATATGTAAGTACATAGACCCAGGAGGTGAGAATGTTTCAACAAGGGTTGAAGCCTGAAATTCGCGGTGGTGTTGTGGCATTGCAAATCAAGACATATCCTTCTGTATTTCACGCCGCCCTATTAATTGAGAATGATCAGAAGTTGGCCATTAAAGATGAGGGTGATAAGAAGAGGAAGTCTGAGGGTGTTATAGACAAGGCAGACCAAGGAGAATCCAGTCAAAAGTTTCAGAAACAATTTGGCCGAAACAAGAATAAAAGATTCAAGGGACAGAGTTTCTCCCAGACTAGGTCTGATGCTACCTCAATTGCTTCTACTCCAGCCCAGTCAGTCAAGTCAGCAGTGGATTGTAAGTCCTGTTGTAGGAGACATTGTAATATCTGGGATATATCGTGTAATTATTTTTGCTAATAAGTAAATATTATGCATATTCAGTAATTATCCTGTGAATTATTTGTTAAATGGTATAAGTGTTTGGATGTTTAAAAATAATATAAATTGAGTATTTTAATTTTATATGTCCAAAATAAAATATAGATAATTGTCATATCTTCCTGATTATTTTTATATTGATTTATGAATTTATAGGAAATTTATGGATTTTATAAATTCTTTTTCCGAGTATTTATAAACTATTTTATATAATCGGGAACCAACCGAATTCACCCGTTTTTACGTTTTTATAACCCGAAACTATTCCGAGAACTCCTTCCTAACCTAATTGCAATATTCCGAATATTTTCCATGTTTTGACTTTTTCAATCCGGCGTACGGTTTGTCCTGTGCGGGTCCCGACGCAATATTTTCGATACAAGATTTGTTTCGGTAAATCAATAAAACTTGTATTTTCGATAAACGGGATCATTTTATTAAACTATTATAATTATCACCTCGTAATACGTGTAACCAGGCGCTGAGACCAAGAACGCAGTACAAATTATACAGATTTTGATGATTATCCCGAAAACCGGTACCGTTTGGATCTGTTTTTATAAATAAACATACTATTTTATATCCGGAATGATCCAACGGGATATTAATTTTCCGTAAATATAAATAGCCTTTACCTTAATTATTTCCGTACCGAAAATCATTTGCAAACCTGTAAAATCTTTATAAAACAGAGAAAATACTATGTTTATATTTCGTTCTTCATAATCAAACTCAAATCTGGAGGCATTACCAATATCATATTTTGGCATGAATATACTCAAAACGAAGCAATTGAAATCTAGAATCCAAATATTCCATCAGTTTCACTGCAGATTTCAAAGGTATTTTCTGATTTAATTATTTATATTCGAATTTCTTGAAATTTAAATTAGGATTTTGAGTTCGAGCAACTGTTTGTATGATTGGATGATTCCATGTTGTAGATCTTCTCTTCCTGATGATTTTGGTATGTCATATGATCAACTTGGAGTTCAATAATATGTTCAAATTAGGGTTTGATTCTCGAATTTAAAAATTAGGGTTTATGTTCATATGAATGTTCTTGATTAATTTTTAGGAGTTTCTTATTTAGGGATTAACAGACGTTGAGAGTTAGTGGGTTTTGTTCCCCTTGGAATTTAGAATCGATTCATGTATAGGTTGTTAACAGACGATTCCTGGTTTGAACAGAGTTATCTCTTAAATTTTTCGCCGGATTTTATATAAACTCGCCGGCGACGAGTTTTCCCTGGATTATTACGGTTGATTTATGGCTTGTTTGATGGATTGAATTGCATAAATAGGTTCCTGATGTCGTAATCTACAATTTCCCGTTATTCTTTCGTGTTTCTGGGCCGTAATTAAGCTTGCCGGAAACCTTGAAGTCGCCGGCAACGGCGACGCCGACGACAGGTTGAAGATGGTGGCCATACTACAGTTTGACCCCTGTAGTTTGATCAACCTTACAATTTAGTCCCCGTGTTTTAAAAGTTTTTAAAAACAAGATTTATGTTTACAAAACTTTTAAAATTAGGAATTCTGTTTTAAATATTTTCAAAAATAGGATTTCTTTTTATAAAATGATTTTTAAAAATAGTTTTAATTATTTTAAAATTCTAAAAGTCATTTATTTTATTTCCAAAATTTGTTTTTAATTCAAAAATAAATCTAAATTACTTAGTTAATTAATTTTAATAAATAATTAATTGATTAATTGATCAATTAATTTAAATATTAATTGATTAATTAGTTTAATTGTTTATTAATTGATTTTAATTGATTATTTATTGGATTTAATTATTTTAAATGATTTAAAAATTCCGAAAAATAGTTTCGAGCTTTAAAATATTATTTTGAATTGTTTTCAAGTCTCGATAATTATTATAAAATTATTTTGAATCCATATTTAGTCAACCGAACCCTGTTTATTGCTTTAAAATTCATCTAACGACCCGTTTTGACTCCGAAAAATGTTTTAAAAATTATATTAAATGCCCGAAAGACTGTTTATGACCCGAGACTTCCTTATAAACGAAACTTCATTAATTGTTTGACGTGCTATGTGTTATAAGTGACTTGTTTGTTTGACTCTCGGACTATGTGATCAGTGTTTACTTATTTTTAGCATAACTTTCAATCCGTTAATCGGATTTGGGTAAAATGAAGGGTAGATAGAAGTGTATACCAAATAGAATCGTATGAGTTGAGTATTGATAGATACTTATGATATGTGAGCAGAAGAGGCAAGGCATAGGAAAGGGAAGCAAGTAGTCGAAGAATAGGAGATTGTGATTGGAAGTTAGTGAAGTATATCAAGCTAATATCAGGTAAGTGTTCTAAACTTTCTCGAGATATATTGTGAATAGTTGATAGTTCTGTTTTATGTTGCAAGTGCTTTGAAGCACTGAACCCTAAACCTTGATTCCAGTTATTGATCTTTGAGCCGTAAACCTTATTCTTTCTGAACCATTGATTGTTGATTACCCGAATACAACCCATTGACATACGATACTACTCCATAAATACATATAATCTAAATACCAAACGTTGAACCAAAATTGCTTATATACTCAAACCATTGTGCCTTATGCATTAAAAGATAAAATCCATGTAACCCTGAAACTTTGACTCTTTTGTTATCCAGTTCTTTCACCACTTGATACTTTGTGAAGATTGAAACCATCTCATGATTGGAACTCCAACATTGCTTATCATTATGTATATTGCTTTACATTGTTTATTCTGCTATTATGATAGAATTGGATTGTTTTATAAAATTGTGGACCAGATTCGTGGTCAGACCAGATTGGTGGTCAAGTTAGGCCAATGTGTGCCTTGGATCCAGTAATTAGAGCAAAGCTGTGTGCCTTGCTCGGGGTTAGTGCGTGACTGATCAACAGCCTAACCTTGGTTTTTTAAATGAAAATATAATATCTAATTCTTAATTATCATTCATTGTTCACTTGATACCTTAACTTATTTCACTTGATCAATATTCTCAGTCTTGTGAATGTGACTTGCTGTGCTAGTTAGCTCATTTGTGCGATGTTGTTTATGTTATTTTCCAGTTAAGAAGGAGCCTATTGGTAACGAGGATCCCCAATCCAGTGCTAGAGCTAGGGGTCCAGGTTGATCGAGTTAAGCTAGCTGACAACTTTTGGAATAGTATAAGTTTATAAAGTTTGTAATAATGTTTAAGTTTCAGTTGTAAGTTTGAATAGTTGGGATTTGGATGTTTGTAATATAAGTGTGTGTGTGTGGCTTGTGTGCATACTTTAACCTATTGCGGTCCATGGTAGTTGGTAAGTAGTGTCACTGCATATTATTATTATCTTTATTATTGTTATAAGCAGGTTATAAATAAGGCGTGTGAGTGTGTGGACCCCAAACTTCTGACCCAGGTTTGGAGGGCGCCACAGGTTTGGTATCAGAGCTACAGGTTATAAGTCACTGACACAAGCCTAGATTGACGGGAATGGGTAGAGGGTTAGGATTAGAAGTAAGGAAATAGAAAGATAGAACGTCGAGAGGTTGAGTGCAACGGTATAGCAGGTATTAGTATGATTCGTGTCGTGGTTCGAGAATATTATTATTGCGATATGATTTCAGATAGCAGCGATGGCCGACTCTTTCATCCCTGTAACAGCTGATCACTCAGAGCCCTCAGTTGGAGGACCATCTTTAGATCCACGTCCTGTTGTTCCGCCAGTGTTAGCTATTTTAACTCCACCTGTGTTGCAGCCCGTACCACTGCAGGCTATTCCACCCCCAGGCATGAGGCCACCTATCAGAGGACCCCCACCTACTGATTCAGGTTTTACAGGTCACTCAGTTACAGGTGTACCTTTTCAGTTCTCTTCCTATCGTGTCACATATTATCAGTTTGAGGCTTGCCTTATGGAGTAGCGACTCTTACAGGGTCAGATTCAGGAGTTATTATACATCATGCGTACCAGAGATTTCGGGAGTGGTGAGAGGAGACTCAGAGAGAGGCTCCAGGTGTTTCGAAGAGCAGCTGTCGTGAGGATTGCTGAGGCTACTCATGAGAATATCACCCCTGATTTTCTTATGGAGTGGGCTAAGTGGGTTCTAGAGGAGCTTGAGGAGATTGGAGGTCCAGGCTTGCCTTGAGCCAGAGATACAGAGATGGAGATGCTGAGCAGTGCTGTTTTGGTTGTTTAGTATGTACAGTAGTGTGTAGTATGTATCAGTAGACTTTTGGGTTGTATTTATAGACTAGATCTACTGACTAGTGAGTATGTTTATTGTACCTTTTTGCTTTTACTTTTGAAGCGTTTTAACGCTTGTATTACCCAAAACTTATGATCTATATATATCAATATCTTTTTCCTTTCCAGCATTGTCATTTACATTACTGCACCTGTTTTACTTTACTTTACTTAGTGCACCAGTTATACCACCTGTGATACCATGTACCCTACCCCTCTAACTATTTACATTATGTAAAAAAGCATGCAATTTACTTAGTTCAACTGTTACAACTGTTTTCAAAAAGAGATATTTCTGTTTTACAAAACATTTCTTTTATGCAAAGAACTTGATTTAAAGGCTAAATAAGTTGTTTTATTCTTTACAGAAAATGCCTCCCAGAAGAAATAACCGCACCAACACCCAGAATGAAGAAACCAACAACAACAACAACCAAGATAATACCAACCAGAATGCAAACCCAGGACCTATAGACCCAACAGTAGCCCAGATTCTTCAAATCTTGGCCCAACAAACAGTTCACCTGACTCAACAACAACCAAGACAGACCAATCCCCAGGTAACTTTCAAAACTTTTCAGGCGGTGAACCCACCAGAATTCAAGGGTTCCTTAGATCCAATTGAAGCGAATGTTTGGCTAAAGGAAATAGAGAAGTCGTTTGCTTTAGTTAAGGTGAAGGAAGAACAAAAGGTTGAGTTTGTAAGTTATTATTTGAAGAATGAGGCCACCTATTGGTGGGAAACTGTGAAGACATTGGAAGGTACAAATGTTATTACTTGGGAGAGGTTCAAGGAATTGTTTTTAGAAAAATATTTTCCCCAATTTGTTCAGGATCAGATGGAGTTGAAGTTTTTGGAGTTAAAGCAAGGAAATATGTCAGTAGCTAATTATGAAAGTAAGTTTGAAGAATTGTCAAGGTATGTACCATCATATGTGGACACTGACAGGAAGAAGGCCAAGAGATTCCAACAAGGTCTGAAGCCATGGATCAGAGGGAAGGTAGCCATATTTGAACTAGATACCTATGCAGGAGTTATACAGAAGGCCATGATTGTAGAAACTGAGAGTGAGATGTCACAAAAAGAGAAGGAGAGTAAGAAGAAGAAGCTTGATGGGAATGAAGGACAGTCACAAGAAGGGAAGTTTCCAAGTTTTAAGAAAGGAAAATTTCAGCCAGGAAGAAATTTAAATGTCAAGAAACAGAATGCAGGCGATGGAGGTCAGGGCAACCATCCAGTCAATGTGAATCAGCCGAATCAGTTGAGGCTAACTTTTCCAGATTATCAAGTATGTGGGAAGAAGCACGGAGGAGTTTGTAATAAGTTGAACGTGGTTTGTTTCAAGTGTAATCAGAAAGGGCACTATTCGAGGGAGTGCCGCAATCAGCCAGCAAGAGTGCCAGTGAACAAAGATCAGCCTACTCGGAATCCAGCAATTAAGGTTCCATCCATTGGATTTACATGCTTTAAATGTGGGAAGCCAGGACATATAGCCAGGGATTGCAAGACACCGGCCCCAGTTAGTAATGCATTGAGAATTATGGGATCTACTCCAGCAGTGAATGAGACTCCAAGGGCTAGAGTTTTTGATATGTCGGTAAAAGACGCTATCCAGGATACTGATGTCGTGGCAGGTACGCTTAATGTAAATTCTTTATGTGCCAAAGTGTTAATAGATACAGGAGCAACTCGATCATTTATTTCTCAAGATTTTGTTAGTAAGTTAAATTTTCCAGTTGAGTATTTAAATGAAATAATGACCGTGGAATTAGCAAATCAAGAACGTGTATATGTTAATAAAGTTTATGGGAATTATGAAATTGAGACTTCTGGTAATAAGTTCTGTGTGGATTTGATACCATTTAAGCTAGGAGAGTTTGACATTATCTTAGGAATGGATTGGTTATCTAAGCACGATGCCCAGATAGATTGTAAAAATAAGAAGGTAATGGTGAAAACGCCAGACGAAAGGATAGTAACGTTTAAGGGCCAGAAGCAAGCAAAGAAGTTCTTAACGATGATCCAAGCTAAAAAGTTACTACGACAATGATGCGAGTATTTCGTTGCATATGTGATTGATAGAAGTCAGGATCCATCAAAACTTGAAGATATTCCAGTAGTCAATGAATTTCCAGACGTGTTTCCCGATGATTACCAGGACTTCCTCCAGATAGAGAAATTGAGTTTTTGATCGACTTAGCACCTGGAATGGAACCAGTATCTAAGGCCCCGTACAAAATGGCGCCCGTTGAGATAAAGGAACTAGAAAAGCAATTGCAAGAGTTGTTAGAGAAAGGAGTAATCAGACCCAGTGTGTCCCCGTGGGGTGCACCAGTACTATTTGTCAAGAAGAAGGTTGGAAGCATGAGACTATGCATCAATTATCGGGAGCTCAACAAGCTTATAATTAAGAACAAGTATCCGTTACCTAGAATTGATGATTTGTTCGACCAATTAAAAGGAGCCAAGTACTTCTCCAAGATTGATCTGAGATCGGGATACCACCAGCTAAAGATTAACCCAGAGGATATACCAAAGACAACTTTCAGAATAAGGTATGGACATTATGAATTTTTAGTGATGTCCTTTGGATTAACCAATGCCCCGGCAGCATTCATGGACTTGATGAACATAATTTTCAAGGAATATTTGGACAAGTTTGTTATTGTGTTTATAGATGATATTTTGATTTATTCAAAAACAGAAGAGGATCATGCAGAACATTTGAGGACAGCTTTGGAGATTTTAAGGAAGAAGAAGTTATATGCTAAATCCTCGAAGTGTGAGTTTTGGCTACATGAAGTTCAGTTCTTAGGACATATAGTCAGTAATGAAGGGATCAAAGTAGACCCAACAAAGATTGAAGCAATTACAAATTGGGAAAGGCCGAGAACACCGACAGAGGTAAGAAGTTTCTTGGGATTAGCGGGATATTATCGCCGATTTGTTCAAAATTTCTCAAAAATTGCAACACCATTGATAAAGCTTACACGGAAGAATGAAAAGTTTATATGGAACGACAAATGTGAAGAAAGTTTTTAGGAATTGAAGTGGAGATTAATTACAGCACCTGTTTTGTCACTTCCAGATGACTAAGGGAATTTCGTGCTCTATAGCGATGCTTCTCATAAAGGACTCGGATGTGTTCTGATGCAGCAGGATGAGGTTATTGCGTATGCGTCATGGTAACTGAAACCACACGAACAAAAGTATCCTACTCATGATTTGGAGCTAGCAAGCATAGTATTTGCTTTGAAGATTTGGAGACATTATCTATATAGAGAAAAATGTGAGATTTATACGAATCACAAAAGCTTGAAGTACATATTCACACAAAAGGAGCTTAATATGAGACAAAAAAGATGGTTAGAGTTGATTAAAGATTATGATCGCACGATTAACTATCATCCCGGTAAAGCAAATGTTTTGGCGGATGCATTAAGTCGAAAAGAGAAGTTGAACGTGTTATCAGTACCCGAAGAAATATACAAGGAATTTCAGAAACTGGAATTGGAAATCAGAGTTTGCAAGCCTGACGGACCGAAAGTGTATAGTATGACTTTCCGGCCAAAGTTGTTAGAGAAGATAAAGAAGTGTTAAGAGGAGATAATGGATCAGGACATTAATCATTTGGTAGGTGAGGAATTGTGCACGAAAAAGGACGATCAAGGTATTCTTAGGTTTTCTTCTAGATTTTGGATTCCACCAGTAATGGAGTTGAAGAATGAAATTTTACAGGAAGCTCATAATTCAAGGTATTCAATCCATCCGGGGAGTACCAAGATGTATAGAGATTTAAAGGAAAATTATTGGTGGCCAGATATGAAGAGGGAGATTGCAGAATGGGTTAGCAGATGTTATACATGTCAGAGAGTTAAAACAGAGCACCATAGACCAAGTGGATTATTGCAGCCATTAGAGATTCCAGAATGAAAATGGGAACACATTGCCATGGATTTCATAGTCGGATTACCAAGAAAAAAAGCTAATCATGATGCCATTTGGGTTATAGTTGACAGACTTACCAAGTCACCTCATTTTCTGCCTATAAATGAAAGATTTTCACTAGACAAGTTAGTCCATATGTACCTGAAAGAAATCGTAGTTCGTCATGGAGTTCCTGTGTCTATTGTATCCGATCGAGATCCGAGATTTAATTAGAGATTTTGGAAAAGTTTTCAAGAATGTTGGGCAACGATACTGAATATGAGTACGGCTTACCATCCACAAACGGACGGCCAAAGTGAACGAACAATCCAGACAATCGAAGACATGTTACGTGTTTGTGCTATTGATTTCAAAGGAAGTTGGGATGAGCATTTACCCTTGGTAAGAATTTGCTTACAATAACAGCTATCATGCCAGTATCGGGATGCCACCCTATGAAGATCTTTATGGACGCAAATGTCGATCTCCCATATCTTGGGATGAAGTAGGAGAACGCAAAATACTTGGACCTGAATTGGTGCAACAGACGAAGGAAGTTGTTGAAGTTATCCAGAAGAGATTAATAGCAGCATAAGACCGTCAAAGAAAGTATGCAGACCAATCAAGGAAATATATGGAATTCGAAGAAGGAAATCTAGTATTACTGAAAGTATCGCCGTGGAAAGGATTGACAAGATTTGGGAAGAAAGAAAAACTAAGCCCTAGATATGTTGGACCTTTTGAGATTTTAAAACGTGTTGGCAAAGTAGCTTATGAGTTGGCGTTACCCCCGTATATGGAGCACATTCATAATGTTTTTCACGTATCGATACTTAAAAAGTATAATCCAGACTCCAGGCATGCAATAGAATATGAGCCAATAGAACTTCAAACAGATTTGTTATATGTAGAGAGTCCGATAGAGATTCTAGAAGAAAGAGAGAAAATGTTAAGAAATAAAGTGATAAAGTTAGTAAGAGTACTATGGAGAAACCCAAAGGTTGAAGAATCAACTTGGGAGTTAGAAAGTGATATGAGAGAAAAGTACCCTCATTTGTTTTCTTAGGAGATTCTGAGGACATAATCCTTTTAAGGGGGAAGGATGTAATATCTGGGATATATCGTGTAATTATTTTTGCTAATAATTAAATATTATGCATATTCAATAATTATCCTTTGAATTATTTGTTAAGTGGTATATGTGTTTGGATGTTTAAAAATAATATAAATTGAGTATTTTAATTTTTATATGTCCATAATTAAATATAGATAATTGTCATATCTTCTGGATTATTTTTATATTGATTTATTATTTTATAGGAAATTTATGGTTTTTATAAATTCTTTTCCCGAGTATTTATAAACTATTTTTTATAATCGGGAACCAACCGACTTCACACGTTTTTACGTTTTTATAACCCGAAACTCTTCCGAGAATTCCTTCCTAATCTAATTACAATATTTTGAGCATTTTCCATGTTTTGACTTTTTTGATCCGGCATAGGATTTGTCCTGTGCGGGTCCCGGCGTAATATTTTCGATACAAGATTCGTTTCGGTAAATCAATAAAACTCGTATTTTCGATAAACGAGATCTTTTTATTAAACTATTATAATTATCACCTCATAATACGTGTAACCAGGCGCTGAGACCAAGACCGCAGTACAAATTGTACAGATTTGGATGATTATCCCGAAAACCGGTACCGTTTGGATCTGTTTTTATAAATAAACGTACTATTTTACATCCGGATCCGGAATGATCCAACGGGATACTAATTTTTCGTAAATATAAATAGCCTTTACCGTAATTATTTCTGTACCGAAAATCATTTGCAAACCAGTAAAATCTTTATAAAATAGAGAAAATACTATGTTTATATTTTGTTCTTCAAATCAAACTTAAATCCGGAGGCGTTACCAATATCAGATTTTGGCGTGCATATACTCAAAACGAAGCTATTGAAATCTAGAATCTAAATATTCCACCGGTTTCACTGCAGATTCCAAAGGTATTTTCTGATTTAATTATTTATATTCGAATTTCTTGAAATTAAAATTAGGATTTTGAGTTCGAGCAACTGTTTGTATGATTTGATGATTGCATGTTGTAGATCTTCTCTTCCGGATGATTTTGGTATGTCATATGATCAATTTGGAGTTCAATAACATATTCAAATTAAGGTTTGATTCTCGAATTTAAAAATTAGGGTTTATGTTCATATGAATGTTCTTGATTAATTTTTAGGAGTTTCTTATTTAGGGATTAACAGACGTTGTGAGTTACTGGGTTTTGTTCCCCTTGGAATTTAGAATCGATTCATGTATTGCTTGTTAAAAGACGATTCCTGGTTCGAACAGAGTTATCTTTTAAAGTTTTCGTCGGATTTTATATAAACTCGTCGGCGGCGAGTTTTCCATGGATTATTACGGTTGATTTATGGCTTGTTTGATGGATTGAATTGCATAAATAGGTTCCTGATGTCGTAATCTACAATCCCCCGTTATTCTTTCATTTTCTGGGCCATAATTAAGCTTGCCGGAAAGCTTGAAGTCGCCGGCAATGGCGAAGCCGACGACTGGTTGAAAATGGTGGTCGGACTACAGTTTGACCCCTGTAGTTTGATCAACCATACAAATTAGTCCCTGTTTACAAATTAGTTTTAAAAAAAAGATTTCTGTTTACAAAACTTTTAAAATTAGGATTTCTGTTTTAAATATTTTCAAAAATAGGATTTCTTTTTATAAAATGACTTTTGAAAATAGTTTTAATTATTTTAAAATTCTAAAAATCATATATTTTAATTCCAAAATTTGTTTTTAATTCAAAAATAAATCTAAATTACTTAATTAATTAATTTTAATTAATAATTAATTGATAAATTAATTTAAATATTAATTAATTAATTAGTTTAATTATTAATTAATTGATTTTATTTGATTATTTAATTGGATTTAATTATTTTTTAAATAATTTAAAAATTCCAAAAAATAGTTTCGAGCTTTAAAATATTATTTTAAATTGTTTTCAAGACTCGATAATTATTATAAAATTATTTTGAAGCCAGATTTGGCCAACCGAACCCTGTTTATTGCTTTAAAATTCATCCAACGACCCGTTTTGACTGCGAAAATATTTTAAAAATCATTTTAAATACCCGAAAGACTGTTTATGACTCGAGACTTCCTTATAAATGAAATTTCATTGATTGTTTGACGTGCTATGTGTTATATGTGACTTGTTTGTTTGACTTTCGGACTATGTAATCAGTGTTTACTTGTTTTTAGCATAACTTTCAATCCGTTAATCAGATTTGGGTAAAACGAAGGGTAGATAGAAGTGTATACCGAATAGAATCGTATGAGTTGAGTATTAATAGATACTTATGATATTTGAGCAGAAGAGGCAAGGCGTAGGAAAGGGAAGCAAGTAGTCGAAAAATATGAGACTGTGATTGGAAGTTAGTGAAGTATAGCAAGCTAATATCAGGCAAGTGTTCTAAACTTTCTCGAGATACATTGTGAATAGTTGATAGTTCTGTTTTATGTTGCAAGTGCTTTGAAGCATTGAACCCTAAACCTTGATTCTAGTTATTGATCTTTGAGCTGCAAACCTTATTCTTTCTGAACCATTGATTGTTGATTACTCGAATACAAACCACTGAGATATGATACTACTCTACAAATACATATAAACTAAATACCAAACACTGAACCAAGATTGCTTATATACTCAGACCATTGTGCCTTATGCATTGAAAGATAAAATCCATGTAACCCTGAAACTTTGACTCTTTTGTTATCCAATTCTTTCACCACTTGATACTTTGTGAAGATTGAAACCATCTCATGATTGGAACTCCAACATTGCTTATGATTCTGTATATTGCTTAACATTGTTTATTATATTATTATGATAGAATTGGATTGTTTTATAAAATTGTGGACCAGATTCATGGTCAGACCAAATTGGTGGTCAATTTAAGCCAATGTGTGCCTTGGATCCAGTAATATGAGCAGAGCTGTGTGCCTTGCTTGGGGTTAGTGCGTTACTGATCAGCAACCTAACTTTGGTTTTAAAATGAAAATATAATATCCAATTCTAAATTATCATTCATTGTTCACTTGATACCTTAACTTATTTCACTTGATCAATATTCTCAGTCTTGTCAATGTGACTTGCTGAGCTAGTTAGCTCATTTGTGCGATGTTATTTATGTTCTTTCCAGTTAAGAAGGAGCCTGTTGGTAACGAGGATCCCCAATCCAGTGCGAGAGCTAGGGGTTCAGGTTGTTCGAGTTAAGCTAGCTAACAGCTTTTGGAATAGTATAAGTTTATGAAGTTTGTAACAATGTTTAAGTTTCAGTTGTAAGTTTGAATAGTTGGGATTTGGACGTTTGTAATATAAGTGTGTGAGTGTGGCTTGTGTGCGTACTTTAACCTGTTGCGGTCCGTGGTAGTTGGTAAGTAGGGTCACTGTATATTATTATTATCTTAATTATTGTTATAAGTAGGTTATAAATAAGGTGTGTGAGTGTGTGAACCTCAAATTTCTGACCCGGGTTTGGAGGGCGCCACATACATAATAGTTCATGCAAAAAGAATGTTCAATGTTTCAAATGTGGTCATAAGGGTCATTATACATCGGAGTGCAAGCCATAAAATCCAGTAGTTACTTTCTATAATTATGGAAAGGTTGGGCATATTACGAGGAGCTTTGGAACAACTACTTTAGGAACCACCTCTCAATGGCCAGTATCCAGCACAGCCAGAGCCAGAACCTTCAGAGTGACCAAGGGATCTAACGCTTAAGACTCGGACATAGTTGCATGTGCATTTTCTCACAATTCCATACCTGTTAAAGTTTTATTTGATTCAGAAGCGTCTAAACCTTTTATACTAAAAAAATGTGTGAGTAAAATGAATTTGATATTAGAAGACTATGTCGAGCCTTTAACCATAAATGTGGTCAATCAAGATGGACTTTCAGTGAGTCACTTCTGTCTTAACTGTCAATTAAAATCCATGAGTATTCTTTTCTGGCTGATCTGATACCCGTTAAGCTAGGAGAGTGTGATGTAAATGGATTAATGTTCCCAACATAAAGCAAATATTGACTGCAAGAAATGAAAGATTGTGATGTTTACAAGGGGTAACATTGGGGTGAGTTATCAAGGATAAAGGCAGGAAAGGAATTTCTCTCGATATTAAAGGTAAAAAAATGTTAGGCAAGGATGTGAGGCTCATGTAGCCCTATAGAAGACATTGAAAAAAGAGGCACCTAATTGAACGAGGCTCCAATAGCCAAGGAATTTCTGGACATCTTTTCAGAAGAATTAACAGGATTGCCAGTAGATCGTGAGGTTGATTCTTCTACTGACGTAGTATCCAGAGCCAAACCAGCATCAAAGACTCTAGGTTATATGGCCAGCAGGAATGAAAGAATTAGTTAAGCAGCTGCAAGATTTGTTGGAAAGAGAGGTGATCATACCAGATGTATCCCCGTAGGGGACACCAGCGTTGTTTATGGAAAAGAAGAATTAAAGTATGAACTTATGTATCGGTTATCAGAAATTTAATAAGTTAACAAATATGAATAGGTAACCCTACTTAGGATTGATTACTTATGTGATCTAATTAAAAGAGTGTGTTGATTCTCGAAGGTTGGCCTAAGATCAAGCTACCAACAGTCAAAGGTGAAGCCTGAGATCATATCAAAGACTGAGTATAAAACAAAATATGAACATTATGAGTTTTTGGTGATATTATTTGGAATAGCAAAGGCACCAACCACCTATAAGGATTTAATGAACATAATGTATAAGGAGTATTTGGATAGTGTAATTATATTTATTGATAACATCCTCGCCTATTCAAAGACTTTGAAAGTCCGAGTGGAATGCCCAAGGATTTCCCTACGAAGATTAGAAGGGAAGCAACTATATGTTAAGTTTTCAAGTATGAATTTTGGCTAAGATTAACAAATGATTATGATTATTCCATTAACAACCACTTAAACAAAGTCGGTGTAGTAATAAAAGCCTTGTGCAAAAGGAAAGGATTGAAGTTCAAATACTTGAAAATGATAAGAAGTGAATATACGAGATTACTTTCCAGCCTTAGCTGATGGAAACGAGTAAGAGGTGTTACCACCTCTCATCCTTAGACGAAGGGTCAAAGTGAGAAGACGATTTAGACAATATAAGATATGTTGAGAGTAAGTGTTTTAAATTTTAAGGAAAAAAACTGGGATGATCCTTTGTCATTGATAGAGTTCTGTAATAATGGTTATCATGTTAATATAGGATTGCCATCCTACGAAGCCTTACATGGACATAAGTGTGGATCCCCACTTTATTAAGATAATGTGGGAGAAAAAATAAGATGCCAAATCCTAAGTTAATTCAGCACACCAAGGACACAGTGGTGTTGGTTTGGAATAGAGTTGAAGCAGCTCAGAATAGACAGAGAAAGAACGTGGACTTGTATCGAAAGGAGATGAAGGGTAGAATTAAGATCAATGGAATTGTTAAAGGTGTTACCTTGAAAAGGATTGAATAGGTTTAAGCAAAAGGACAGCTGAGTCCTAAATATAGTGGACCGTTTGAGATACTGAGAAAACATGTAAAGTCGACTATGAGTTGGCGTTATTGCCATAGCTGCAGCATACTCATAGTATGTTTTATGTCTTTATGCCAAGAGAATATATCCTCGATTTGAATCAAGACAGGGTGTACGTTCAACTCGATTATAGATATATTTGTTTTGATTAGCACAATGCGGAATATAAACTTTAATGAATCAAAACAAGAGTAATTAAAAACAAGAGTCTTTAAAAACTTTCTGGTGGATTTAAACAATTCCACCAGAGATATATTTAATATATCGAGAGGACTCTGTGTGCAGAAATGCTCACAACTGCTTATACAAAATAGAACTACTAAGAACACAGGAAATGCTAAAGATAGTGCTTACAAAGATTTCTCTGTGTTTGTTTCTTAGCTCTCTTAGTTGTTTTTCTATTTGCTACTCTCTTGGTTTATATATTACCAAGATTACAAAGTCAAAAGAACTGAATAAATATAAAATCTAACAGTCTTGATCTTTGCTGCTTTTCGTCCTCTATTACCCAGTTAATGGGCTTCCACAGTGTGTTTGTATCCAACTCGACGGCTGTGTGTCAGCTTTCACTGTTCATATGATGTTTGAATCTTGATATGATCATCCGTCGACTTTCAGATCATCCGTCGATGACTTACTTGATCATCCGTCGACTGCTATTTTAAATATCCATTGAAAGTCATTTGATCATCCGTCGAAGTTTTGTTAAGCATCCGTTGATAGCTATTTTGGCACTTGACTTCATTTCACTTATACAGAATTACAAGACATTGCTTATGTACAGTTAATCAACCTATTCTGCATATCTAGTTAAAGTCAACATGACTTATATACTACTACATATTCTATACAAAGGTGCATACAACACTATGCTACAAACTTATTATTACATAAGCTACTCATTCGATGGATAATAAGTTACTCATCCGTCGAGACTAAAACGAGTTATCCGTCGGGACTATAATTCTTATCCGTCGAGTGCTACATTATTTCACTAAGTAAAATTTACTTAGATGTTTTGTTTAGGTAATCATCAAGTACACAACATATTCACAACAATCTCCCCCAATTTATGTCTACTGGAATTGTAGCCATAAATTAAGAGATACTTGATGATAACAAAACATCCTAAACATATATCTTTAAAGATAAGTAGATAAAACTGAGAGTGCTTCAATTTAAACAGGATATACAAGGTTTGGCTCACAGTCAGTTCAAGATGCTCCTCTAGCCTGAGCAGATTTTTCTAGTTTCTTGAAGGTCTGGATCTTCTTCCAAGCTTTCTGTTGTTTTCTTCAATTTGATTCTGGAGCTGTCTGTGGAATTCTAATTCATCATATTCTGAGAGATCTAACATTTCTTGCATTTCCAAGAGAGTCTCATTGCTAGAGATACTCAATTGGTCTTCTAATCTGAAGAATCTTAGAAAATGAATGATTTCTTAGAAAAAGAGTTAGTCATGTTCCATCAAACTCAGAAGGATAGAGATGATGCTTTTTATGTTAGGAATGAAGTGCTAAAATTAAATGAATCTCTAAAAACTGAGTTAGAAAAGGAAAGAGAGATTATCAGGACTTAGACTAACTCTGGCAAAACAACTCAAAATTTGCTAAGTAGTGGAAACTGGAAAGAGGGCTTAGGTTATGGAGAAGATAAGAATGATAAAGGAACTGAAGAAATTAAGCCTGTTGTTAAGCAAAAGCCAAAGTTTAAACCTGTTAAGTTTGTAACTGTAAAGTCTGAAAATGAGAAATCAGAAGTTAAAGAGGAATTAACTTCTGACAAACTAAAACAGGAAAAGACAGCTGAAGTGAACATAGGCTTAATGACAAAGAAGCAGCTTAAGCATAAGCTGAAAGATGTCAAGAATGCAAACAAGGTAAAATCACCTAGGAAAAATAGGAATGGAAAGGAAGGTGTGAATAAAAGCAATGATTATAAACCTGTTCCTGATGCTCCTAGGAAAACATGTCATAACTGTGGAAGTTCTAACCATCTGGCTTCTTTTTACAGGAAGAATAAAAATATTAACTCCTTACCTTCAAAATCAGGAGTTAAGAGTCAGTCTGTTAGATACAAACCACAAAATCCTTGTTTTCATTGTGGTAGTTTATGGCATTCCATTTATACTTGTAAGGAATATCATAGTTTCTACTATGATTATTATCAAATAAAACCTTCTTTGAAGAAAGTTTCCATTGTTCCTTCTAGTGTAAATTCTGATTCAAAGTCTGATAGTGTAAGTTCTGATAAGAAAAATGTTAACATAAACTCTGATGCTAAATCCGCTGCAAATGTTAACAAACTTAATAAGGCCAAAGGATCCAAGCAAGTCTGGGTCCTTAAAACTAATAATTAGTGGTCTTTGTGATTGCAGGGCAACAGGAAAAATATTCTAGTTCTGGACAGTGGATGTTCAGGACATATGACTGGAAATAAGGCCCTGCTATCAAACTTTGTGGAGAAAGCTGGCCCAAGTGTTTCTTATGGAGATGGCAACATTGGAAAAACATTGGGATATGGCAATATCAATCTTGGAAATGTCATAATTAAACAAGTAGCTCTGGTCTCAGGACTTAAACACAACCTACTGAGTATAAGTCAAATCTGTGACAGAGGTTATCATGTTGATTTCTTTGAAGAACACTGTGAAATTGTGAGTAAATCTAAAGGCAAAGTTGTTCAGAAAGGATACAGACGTGGTAACATTTATGAAGCTAAGCTTTCAACAAGTACTGATGGTTCTGCAATTTGTCTGTTAAGTAGAGCATCAATTGAAGAAAGCTGGAATTGTCATAAGAAACTCTCTCATTTAAATTTCAACAATATAAATGAACTGGTCAAGAAAGATCTTGTGAGAGGATTGCCAAACACAGTATTTGCTCCTGATGGTCTTTGTGATTCATGTCAGAAAGCCAAACAAAGAAAATCTTCATTCAAGAGCAAGACTGAATCATCAATTCTTGAGCCTTATCATCTTATCCATGTTGATCTATTTGGTCCAGTAAATGTCATGTCTATTGCAAAGAAGAAGTATGCGTTGGTCATAGCGGATGAGTTCACCAGATACACATGGGTGTATTTCTTGCACACAAAAAGTGAAACTGCATCTATCTTGATTGATCATGTCAAACAGCTGGATAAAATGGTCAAAGATTCTGTGAAAATTTTAAGGAGTGATAATGGCACTGAGTTCAAGAATTTGATAATGGAAGAGTTCTGCAAAAGCCATGGAATAAAGCAGGAATTTTCTGCTCCTGGAACTCCACAGCAAAATGGAGTTCTTGAAAGGAAGAATAGAACTCTCATTGAAGCTGCACATACAATTCTTGAAGAAGCAAAGCTTCCAACCTATTTCTGGGCTGAAGCTGTGCAGACTGCTTGTTTTACTCAAAATGCAACACTCATTAACAAGCATGGAAAAACACCATATGAGATGGTGAAGAAAAAGAAGCCAAATCTGAAATATTTTCATGTATTTGGATGCAAGTGTTTTGTTCTCAAGACTCATCCTGAACAGCTATCAAAGTTTGATCTAAAAGCTGATGAAGGAATCTTTGTTGGATATCCACTTTCCACAAAAGCCTTCAGAGTCTATAATTTTAGAACAAAAGTGGTCATGGAATCTATCAATGTCTCTTTTGATGACAAGAAGATCACTGGTCTTAAAGATTTCATTGACCATGATCAGCTGAGATTTGAAAATGAAGACTCATATTCTGATACTAAAAATCCTGACAGTCTAAGTCTTGATACTGCAAACTCTGATGGATTAAACTCTGATGTTATTGAAACTGTGGTGACTACGTTAAAGGAAGATGCACCTATGCAGGGGGAGCATACTCAAGATCCTACCACATCTCAAGAAACATCAGAACATGCATCTGGCTCTTCAAGTTCTGATTCGTCAAGTTCTGATAAGCCAAGTTCTGATAGTGCTGAAAATCTAAATACTGAAGAATCCAACTCAGAGAGCATAGTTTCAGGGGGAGCATCAGAAAATGAAAATGAAGATAGAATGGATCATGGGGGAGCATCCAGTTCTAGAGAAAACCTTCCATCTGCAAGGAAGTGGACAAAATCACATACACCTGATTTGATAATTGGAAATCCTGATGCAGGTGTCAGAACTAGAACATGTACTTCAAATGAGTGTCTTTACAATTCTTTTCTCTCTCAGACTGAGCCAAAGAAAGTGGAAGAAGCTCTTCAAGATACTGATTGGGTGCAAGCAATGCAGGAAGAGTTGAATGAATTTGAAAGAAACAAAGTCTGGACCCTAGTACCAAGACCAAAGAATAGATCTGTTGTTGGTACAGAGTGGGTATTCAGAAACAAAACTGACAGTGATGGCATAATTACAAGGAATAAGGCAAGGTTGGTTGCAAAAGGATATTCTCAACAGGAGGGAATTGATTATGATGAAACATTTGCACCAGTTGCTAGGTTAGAAGCCATAAGGATATTTTTGGCTTATGCTGCTCATAAAAAGTTTACTGTCTTTCAAATGGATGTGAAAAGTGCTTTTCTCAATGGAGAATTGGAGGAAGAGGTATATGTTGAACAACCTCCAGGTTTTGTAGATACCAAACATCCAGATTATGTCTACAGGCTTGATAAAGCACTTTATGGACTTAAGCAAGCTCCTAGAGCATGGTATGAGACTTTAGCTCAGTTTCTTCTGGAAAGTGGATTCAACAGAGGGACAATAGACAAAACACTGTTCTACCTCAACCATGGAAAGGACTTACTTCTGGTCCAGATTTATGTTGATGATATCATTTTTGGATCTACAAATGACAAACTTTGCAAGAAGTTTTCCAAACTAATGCAGTCAAGATATCAGATGAGTATGATGGGGGAACTTAGCTATTTTCTGGGCCTTCAAGTCAAGCAGAATGAGGAAGGCACTTTTATTTGTCAAACCAAGTACACCAGAAACTTGCTAAAGAAATTTGGAATGCAAGATTGTTCAAGTGCATCCACTCCAATGGCCACTGCGACAAAACTGGATAAGGATACTGGTAAATCAGTAGATATTACTGACTACAGAGGTATGATTGGCTCTCTACTCTATCTAACTGCTAGTAGACCTGATATCATGTATGCTACCTGTCTTTGTGCAAGATTTCAAGCAGATCCAAGAGAACCTCACTTAACAGCTGTAAAAAGAATCTTTAAGTATCTTAAAGGAACAACTGCTCTGGGATTATGGTATCCTAGAGAATCAGATTTTAAACTAATAGGTTACTCAGATGCAGATTTTGCAGGTTGCAAAATTGACAGGAAAAGCACAAGTGGAAGCTGCCAATTTCTTGGAGGCAGATTGGTTTCTTGGTTCAGCAAGAAACAAAAGTCAATTTCCACATCAACTGCAGAAGCAGAGTATATTGCTGCAGGAAGCTATTGTGCATAGATTCTTTGGATGAAGAATCAGTTACTGGATTATGGGTTAACATATTTCAAAATCCCTATTTACTGTGATAATCAAAGTGCTATTGCTATGACAGGTAATCCAGTTCAACACTCAATGACAAAGCACATCAGCATCAGGTACCACTTCATCAGGGAACATGTGGATGAAGGTACAGTGGAATTGCATTTTGTTCCCATAGATCAACAATTGGCAGATATCTTCACAAAACCATTATGTGAAGCTACTTTTACAAGATTGGTAAATGAACTTGGAATGGTTTCAGGTTCTTTCTCTAAATCTGCTTAGACTTGTTCTGTGTTATCAGACTTTATGCTCAGTATTTACAGAATTAATCTCATTGTATATTCTGTGCTTAATTGATAAATGTCTTTAAGTACTGACTGTTGTCTGATATATGTTTCTAAACTCTGATAAGTGATATGTTTGTTCTAGTACCTATTCAATCCTATGAGGATAACTGTGCTAGATAACTGACCTAGTAGTCTTCAATAAACAAATGATTCTATGTAAGAAGTAATTATTTCGGTGGAAATCTTATGACACTAGCAAATTCTGATAATTGAGCTTAGTTAAGTTTACTTTGTATATCTTATTATTAAGTCACAAATTAGAATAATGCTACTCATCTGTTAAGTTCTGATACTAGTAAAACTGCTGAATGTACTAAGTGCTGATAAACCTCTCTTATCAAAAGAAAAAGCAAAAAGATCAAAGAATAAAATCAGGTACTCCTTTGAGATCTAGAGTAAAAATGTGGAAGGGACGACCCAAGTGCATTGCTGGTATTAAGTAAATATGCATTAGAAAAGCAAAATATTTTCTTGGTGACTTTTCACACTCTATGATTACTGGAGAAATACTCTGAAAATAGCATAAATTCTGATAAACAGTCGTGACTCACTTACACTGAGAAGCCACTGTAAAATAGAATTGCAAAAGATGCATAAAATTAGCACAAAACAGTTGAGATGGACTCAAGCATGAACTCATTCATCAGTAGGTTTCAAGACAATGACAGATCTTTAGCAAAATTTTAGTTATGCCTTATTTCTAAGATGTACTGAAGTGAATCGGACTTTACTCTTTGTCTGTTTTTAGCTTAATGCACACACTAATCACTCCATCTGAATGATGAAAATTTCTGTGGTGGTCTATGTTATTTTAGATAAACAGTCATAGTGTCATTATTGCACAAATTCTGAGGACAAGTTCTAAGTTACACGTTCTGATGATTAAGTTCTGACGTCCATAACTCAGAACTTGTATGAGTATTTACTAAGATGGACATTCCTTTTTCGAGTTCAGAAATTATGTTCTGATGACTGTTAAGTTCTGGTATAGGTCTAAGTTCTGATTTCTCAGTCTAATCCTTTACTTGGCTTATCTGTGAATAAAATTTGATAACAGTCTCAGTTCGAACTAGAATATGTTGAAGTGGAAGATTAATAGTCACTATGATTAGGATTAATGGTATTTGTACTTGAACAGTCCACTGTTTCTTGTGTCTTGTGCGGTCTAGACCATGATTCCTCTTTCCAATGACTGTTATTCTTTTTCAAAATCTAGGGAGACGAGGTAGAATTAATTCTACCTGTCAGCATTAAATATCTTTGCGTCTCTTGGCATTCTCTTGCCTATATAAGCAACCACTTCACATCAGTCTTTCCATCACATTCTTCTCACACACTTATCCTCCTTTTTTTGTCAAAAACACAATGGTCCGATATAACATGTTTTTGAACTACCAAACCTTTAATATGGAGCTAAGTTGTGCCGACTGGCAGCAGGAGTGGCATGTAACAGCCATTCCTGAGGAGATCTGGGATTCTGTCCCACAGGAGGTGCTGACTCACCTTCTATTCTTCTATATGGATTACCATCGCCATCTAGAGCGATTGGAGGAGGAAAGGCAGGAAGCTATCCGTCAGCAAGAGCGAATCATACGACTCGCCATCTTATTCGTCGAAGATAGGAAGAGGAAGATGACTTAATCTTGTCTTCTTCCTGTTATTCTTCATCCTCAGCTTTGTCAAACTTCTTAGCTAGGACTAAAGCTGTTGATGTTAGGATTAGGAGCTTAGGGAAAATCTTGTATAAGTATTGATGTAATTTCCATTTCATAAATGTATTGTCTTGATATATTAATGAAAGTTGTTTTTACTTCAAGATTTTGTCTCTGAGTTATTTCATCTTGTATTGATAAATCCTGATTGATGTTCTGATGACCATATATATTTTGTTTTATATTAAGTTCTGATTCATTTTCAGCACTTACTCATCTAAATTATCTTGGTCATTTTCATGTGATGTATTTTCAGAATATCAATGATGCAGTAAAAAATAATTCAATCAGTACTAATGGTTTAAATTTTGAATTAAAACTGTTTCTCTTGATTAATGGAACGGTTTTTCCTTGAAACTAGGTAACTGGGTAAGTAATGATTCCTGTTTTCTCGAGCCCAGTAACTGACCGTTATTACTGCATGTCTGACAGGTGTCCAACGGTAACATTTTTTGTTCAGAGTATAAGTATAACAGAGAGAAGATTTCTTTAATCTTTTATTTTTTATACTTTATCTCTTTCCTTACTTTTACTCTCTTTCTCCTTCTTTCTCACGTTGGTTTTTCATACAGACATTATCTCAAACACCTAACAGGCATACTTGAATCTCAATATTTTTTCACATGGCACCAAAGGATTTAATCATTGATGGAGCAAAGTTTGTTCCAAACAACTATGATGCAATTCTTGATCATGCTGAAGCTCCATCTGAATTGCACTTTGTGCAAGATCTTCTTGCACATAGTGAGGTTGGGTATGCATTAACACAGCCTGAATTCTTTTCAAGCCAACAAGTTCTGAGGTTCTGGAGGACTGGAGTTTTTGATGATGGTGGTAAATGTGGAACTCCCAGTATTATCTTCCAAGTGGGTGATTCATCTTTTGTAGTCACTCCTGGTACAGTACGCAGGGCTTTACATCTTCCAGAAGATTGTACTTTCTCAATTCCAGAGGACTCAGCCCTTCGGGAGTTAATGACTGAATTGGGATATGAAAAGAGTCTGACGAAACTTGGACAGTTGAAACAGGCTAATATCAGAAGAGAATGGAGTTTCTTCTTTGATTGCATCACCAAAACTTTTGGGAACAAATGTTCAAATTTTGATGCTATCCCAATTCTGAGTCAGCACATAGGGTATGCTATTATTCATCAAACTAATTTTGATTTTGCAACTGGAATAATTGGTTTTATTGGGGATAGGATGACAGAGGATCGAGATGTTGTTTATTTTGCTAGATTCTGTCAACTTATTTACACCTACTGTACTGACGAACCTCATTTAGTCAGCACTCAGACCCCACCTTTTAAGGTTGCAAAATGATACTTTAATGACCTGGTAAATGCTGATACTAAGAAAAAGGTGGTTAGACCATTACAGATTCCTAAGTCTGTAAAACAGATCCTGGTAAATGCTGATCCTGATACTTATAGATCTGTTTACTCTGATGTCCAACCAACTCCAAACACCCAAAATCCATCAACCTCAGTACCTACCACTCATACTACTCAACCTACCCTCAGAACTTATCTCAAATCCTATCTCTCCACTTCACAGACTGCTCAACCTTCTTCTTCAGCACCTACTGTGAAGCCTACATCCTCTAAGCCAAAGAGAACAAAGACTGTTCCTCAAACACCTCAAAAGAGGAGGAGAATTACTTTGAGAGATGAATCAGATTCTGAGGAACAGATTCCTTCTTCAGAACCTGTGGTAGATGAAGCCAAGAAAGCAACTTCTCAGAAGGATTCTGAAATTGGGGGTTCTGGGCTTCTCAAGAGGCTTAGACGAATGGTAGTTCCTGAAACTCCCAAGGAATCCAAATCAACACGGAAGTACAAGAAACAGAGGGCACAAAGGCCAGTTTCAGATGATGAGGAGGAAGCAGCTAAGGAAGGGGATCAGGAATCTTTGATCTCACAAGACAAGGAATTTGCTCCAGTCACTTCTTCTCCATCAACTCCATCTCAGGAAGCTGTATCTGACAAGGCTAACTCACCATCTGTGTCTCTTGTTGATCCAGGCACAAGTGCTGAAATTGATATTCAGAACCTGGTTGTGCCTGAAATACTTTTCTTAGAAGCTCCAACAGCAAATAATCCTTCCACAACACCTGTTACTGATGCTGTTCACACTCCAGAGTTATCAACAACACCTTCTCTGCATCAAGATGCTGATGATCAGATTTTAGGTGAGCATCAGGATATGGCTGTTGATCAGAACTTAGTATCAGATCAGCAATTAGAGGATGCTGAAGCCTCCATTGCTACTCACACTGTTGTCTTATCAGAAGATACTGATTCTTTAAGTTCTGATGCTGCAAATATTGGAGATACTGGTGAAGCTGTTCCAACTGTAGATGCTGATGAAGCAGGTCCTTTAGGACATACTCCTCCACTGACTCTTCCTAAGTCTGAACTGGTAAAGGAGTTTGTTATCAGGGATGCACCAGTGCCTTGGAGTGAAACTCCTGCAGGTCAGGAGTGGACTAAGGAATGGAACTCAGTTTCATGTGTTCCAAATGCTTTACATCTTGCTGAGCACTTGACTAAAGCTGATGAAATTTTAAATTCTGATGATTTTAAAACCCAGCTTAGAGTCACTGCATTGAGTACTAAACATCTACAAGGTCTTCATTCAACTACTCATGCAGAGCTACACAAGATTTAGGAGAACTTTATCAAACAGGAACAAGTTTGGAAAATTGATAAGAAAAAGTTCTTTCAACCTACCATTGACAGGATTGCTTATATTGAGAAAACTCAAGAGAAACAACAAGCTCAGATTGATCAAATTCTGACAAATCAAGCTTCTCAGCAATCGCAACTTACTGAAATCCAGACCTCAGTGGAACTACTTATCTCTCTTTTACTACCTGCTGATGCCAAAAAGGGGGAGAAGGTAATTAAGTCCAAATGCAAAACCAACAAGACACTGCAAGGAAAGGATGATGGAAAAGATGACCAAGGAAACTCTGGAATGGGTAGCGGTCATAGTCAAGGTAGAAGGTTTACATCAAGACAAGCTAGTCACAGAACAAGTTCTGATACTGGGAAAAGAATAAGTTCTGCTGCTGGTAAAAGGATAAGTTCTGATGAACTTCTAGATCTTGATGAGGAAATGTCAAGACAGTTATTTCTTCAAGAAAATCCAGGAATGGACTTGGAAAGTTTAAAGGAAGAAGAAGCCAGACTTAAATCAGAGAGAGTTACATCTAAATCTGAAGCTTCCGGTAAAAAGTCACTTCCAAAACTTAAAGGCATTGTGATCAAAGAAAGGACACATACTGAAGCAATATTGGCTAGATCACAACCACAGATAGATCCAAGATCCAAGGGTAAAGAAAAGGTTGGTGAACCTATCAAGGGTTATGTACCTCCTGAGGAAGAAGAAATTGCTGATGAAAAAGATGATCTTGCTCTGACTTCAAGAAAAGTTCTTAAAACAACCTCTGACATGGCTCAAGTTGTTCAGAGTCAAGAAATTGTAAGTTCTGATATTCAGAAGAAGCAAGTAACCTCTGACAGAGCTCAAGTTAACTTGATATCAGAAAATAGATCAAAGACACTCCTACCAGGATTCACTAAAGCAAAACAGACTCAATCTTTGAAGACTACTGCAAGTGGTTTTGAAGCAAGAGTAGTTACTGGAAAGGAAGCTAAAGATAAAACTGGATTGGGAAGTGCTGATGAAAGAAGAGTACACAACACTACCAATGATCCAACTTCCTTGAGTGAACCAGGTATTGGAGCAACTCCTGAGAGATTGAATCAACTGGAATCTGTACAGATGGTTTACCATACCTACTTGAAAGAATACATCATGTTGTATTTCATGACAGATGGTAGGGTTTATCATATAAGATAAAATGCCATTCCTTTGAAGTATTTTGAAGAATTGGAGCATGTACTTTTCTTACTTCAAGTGGATGACAGAATAACAGAGACTGCTGCAAACTACTTAAAAGAACAGATTCAGAGACAGAAAAGGCTTTATTCTGTTAAGTCTGACAGCATATATGTTCCAAAGTACAGAGATCACAATGGTGATATTGTTGATATGAAGCCTAATACTGCACAGATCAGAACGTATCTTGATATTAAGGGACTTGAATTCAATCTTGAGTCTGACAAAGCTTATGTCATAAGACTAGATCAGGAGTTGAGAAAAGCAAAGATTAATGATCTCAGAGCTGCAATCTTTCAAACTGGTAAAGATACTGCAGAGCTTAAAAATGTTAAAAGGAGAATGATTGATGAACTAAGATATGCTGAGAAATATTTGTTGAAGAACTATCTCAGAACAACTCATAACATCAGAGAGATTAGAAAATGAAGAAGCCAAGTCAAAGATCTACAACTGCTTAAATTCTGATATTTATACAGATTAAAGTTGTTATCAGAAGTTGAAATTGGTAAAAACTTTAAGGACTGTAAGTTGTAGTTATCTAGTCTATTTCTCATGCATTTGTACTTAATGTTTTTGACATCATCAAATATCTGTTAAACTTGTATATTTTGTTAATTTACAAGTTGGGGGAGATTGTTAGATATATTTGATAATGTCATGGCTAATATGTTTTATGTTTAGCTTTCAGATCTTACGTGAACAGGATAAATCAGTACTTAACTGTGGATCAGTACTTATACTGGAAGTCAGGACTTAAGGATATCAGTACTTATATTATCAGGAGATAATCATCAGAAGATAGATATCAGAACTTAAGTGCTGAAGGACAATCAGATAAGGACAGTAGCTGATTAAAGGAAAGAAGATCGAGATAAACATAAGAAGAGATATGCATGAAGAAGGAATTCCGTGAAGAATGGAATACTTGGAAGAAAAGATATCTGATTGATATATTTTAGGAAACAGAATTATATTCCATATCAATTAGCGATTATCTTGTAACTGTGTAGTATATAAAGACAGAAATAGGGTTTACACTATAAGTGTTATCATTATTAGAAAAGATTATTCATTGTAACCCTTGTAGCTCTCGTGATATTTGTTCATCACTGAGAGGTAACAGTTCCATACTGTAACAGAGTTTATTGTTTCAATAAAGTTTGTTTTCTGTTACTTAAGTTCTTAAAGTTCGATTTGAGTGTACTATACACTGTATTCACCCCCTCTACAGTGTGTGTGTGACCTAACATCTTCAAAGATGACTTTGGATAGTTTGCCCTTGGTTTATGAATTATCTCAGCCTTTTTAGTCTTAATGCAGGAAGATTGTCCTTTCTCCAGATAGTTCATGCTCATCTCATTCACATTGATTGGCTTGACATGAGAGTGATGGATGGATGACTGATCTGGTTCCTTGACTAATTGAAACTTTTTCTATATTTCCTCATCAATCTTTTTCCAGTTGATTAGAGTCAACTCTTCTTTATCAGCATCTTTCAAATTTGCTGCTGCTGCATTTATAAGATCTATACCATCTGCAACTGGTGGCTTGGAGATAGTAATTGAAGGTACAATTACTTTGTTGATTTGAACTAAAATGTTCTCCCCCTCAGTTGGTCCTTTCTCCCCCGTACTTGATTCTCTCTCCCCCTTTTTGTTATCATTAAGTAGAGGAGTTAGGCCTTGTGCTTTAGCCAGTTGCATGAGAAGATTTGTCTGAGTCTGTTGATTTTGAAGAAGTAGAGCCACTGAATTCTCAATAACTTGAACTCTGGTCTCCAGCTTGGCTATCTTCTTGTCAGAATCTGATTCTCTTCTCAACCTTAGTACTAGATCATGCATGGTACCATATGGCATTATTGAATCCAGCTTCTCAGAGTTGTATGTCTTTAAGTCAGCTATCTCCTTTTTCAATTCATCCACACTGATATTCTGTCTTGAGTGTTGGATCTTCATTAAGTGCAAAGAGTCTAGATGAGCTTTAAGAACAGCCTTGGTGCCAGCATCTGAAGCTTCCTGAAGGGCTTACTGAATAGCTGTTACTTGTTTTACCAAAGACACCTCAAATTGTCCTGGTGTAAATTCCTTTGCCCATGCCCATTCAGGTAAACTTAAAGCAGAACTTGGGCCTTCAGCTCCCCCTAAGTTCATGCTACCATTCAAAGAACTAGAGTCATCATCATCAGAATTTACTCCAAATTCTTCAGATGGCTCTCCAGCTTGAGGATGCATCATGTTTACAGCAGCTTTATCTCTTTGAAGAGATTCTTCGGTGTGCACTAAGTGTAAAGTCTGCTCTGCCTCCACATTGCCCTGAGCAGCCAACAGTTGATAGGGTGAAACAGGGTGAGTAAAAGTGTTAGCATCCAAGGAAATGTTATCAATTACAGCTTTGTAATGTTGCTGAAATTGTCTTTCCTTTTCAGCATCATCCACAATCATTGACTCACTAGCAATGGCTGGTTCCATCCTTATTTCTCCAGTACCTGCTTTTCTCTCATGTTCTCTCTTTTGTTGCATCAGGGTCTCACCTTGGCTCCCCACCCTCACACCCTCACCTTCACCTACTAAGGTGGGACTCCTCTCACTCACTTTTGCCAATCCTGAATGAATGGATTGCTGAGATTCACTCTTTTCCTCTCCTTTTTCCTGGGAGCAACCCAGCCTCTCACTCAATACACTCTCCTCTCTCAGTCCTAAGAGTGATTGTATTACCACCAAATCTTCTGCACTTGAAATTATTGAAGTTTGAAGTTGTGCAGAGACACTCGACGGATAAGTGATATCTGTCGGGTGAGTGGTAAAGCTATCCGACGGATAACTGCTGTTAAGCTTATCCGTCGGGATACAATCACTACTCGACGGATGAGCAATATCCATCAAGAGAGTGGAAATGAATGAGGTGGGAAGAGAAACTATTGTTGACTCTGTGTTGATTGAAGTTATTTGAGGCACAGATGTCACAATAGAATCAGAAAGAATTGGCAAGTGAGCCAACAAATCATCTAAAAGATGATGCTCACTAGCACTGGATTTTAGCTTCCCCAACAGAGTTAAAGAAGGGGAATCAGGAATTGAAGTGTTTATCATATCCACTTCCAGTGAGTTGGTTGGTGAGTATTGTGTTTCAGTGGCTTCTATAATGAGAGATTTTGGCTGTGACTCCACATTTATTGGAGCCACATCAATCTGAATTTGAGAAGGTGCGGGGACTGTGTCTTTAGCACCAGTTTGCACTAATTGTGTGCCCTGTGCATCCCCAGTTGTTTTGGATTTCTTCTTTCTAGTGTAAGTTTGGTGTGAGCTTGTGTCCCTAACCCTCTTGGCATGTGCTCTTGGATGAGAGCTTTGTTCAATAGCCACATCCTTTTGGGAGGATGCAGCTAGAGGTGAGCTTCTGTCCTTTTTAAGCACTGCAGTTTGTTGGGAAACTGCAGTGTGGCTAGGCTGGGATTCACTCATCTCTCCAACCTTATCCTTGGGGTTTCTTTGATGTTCACCCCTTCCCTCACCTATCTTACCCTCCTTCACACTCCCCTCTTTGGCTTTGGTAGATTTTTCAACTGGTACCTTTTGAGAGATACCAGAGGGGGTTTTCTTTGATTTGGATTTGGGAATTGCAGTTGTTTTGGCAGCTTTGGCAGGCAACTGTTTGGTCATTTTCACAGTTGCCATAGCTATGCCTGAAGTCAAAGAAATAGAAGAGATTGGAATAGTTGAGGGTATGGATAAACTTACCTTACTTACCTGAGGTGTCAGCATTACAGGAAAATAGAACATTGGCACATCCTTGTGATGGTTGGCTCTGTTCAAGTCTGCAATGATTCTTCTCTCTTGAACCCAACAAGCTAATTTGTTGTTTGGGTTCTCAAGTTCAATCTCTTGACAAAGATGGTTAGCCAAAAGCATAAAAAAAAATCTAGCATAGTAAATATTCTTTCCTCTTTTGGCTAAGTCACCTAATTTAAAACCTAACTCATACACAACAAGGTCACTGAAATTATAATATTTGTCTGTAACTAGCATGTATAGCATGTTAAGCATGGAAATGTTCACAGAATCAAAATTACTGATTTTTCCAGAAAAGACTTTAGTTACTACATCACACAAGTAACTCCATTCCTTCCTAAGACCTAGTCTTCTAATTTCACTTAGTTTTGCAGTAGGAAGTGCATAATGAATGGAATTAAGCATATTGACAATATCAGTGTCAGTGTGTGGTGCTGTTACATTATCATCAGGAATCTTGAAACATGCTTTTATTACATCACTATTGATACAGAAATCATTACCTTTGATGGTCAGAGTGATGGTTTTGTCAGTAGAGTTGTAGATTGCTGTTATCCACATTTCCTCAACAACTTCACAATAGATTGTGGGTGATTCCAGCATAGCAAAACTTAACTTGCAGTTCTTCACGAAGTCCATTATCTTATGATAGTCTTCAGATTGCTGAATCCCCTTATTGACCAAGGCAGTGAAGTTGTTCTTCTCATAGATGAACCCAGTCTGTGACATGATCTTTACTACGGGTGCCATTGTTAGAGAAGAAAAGCTTGAAGAGAAAGAGGATTTTTGCTTGAGAGAGAATGAAATAACACAGTTGAATTTGAGAATGATAAAAGAAAATGATTAGAATGAAATAGGCTTTTATACTTTGCTCAGACTCAACGGATGAAAATAATAAAGAGAAGTAAATTACCCAATAGAAATTGCCTAAAACGACCGTTTTAAAATAAGCTTTTAAAAATTCCACCCATTATCCGTCGTGTAATGCTTATAAACTGTAAGTATACTCGATGGATAATGTTCAGGGAATTAACGGTTCAGATTTAGATACTTCGACGGATGAGGATAAAATGTTATCCGTCGAGCTTTAAAATATTCCAGAAAAGTAATTGATTTTTATTTACAATTTTAATATCGACGGATGACTCAACCCGATGGATAATGGTCATCCGTCGAGATACAAATTTTGACTTAGCCAAAATTTCATCCAAGACTAAAAATCAACTAAATTTCTGGCTTCTTTTCAAATTGCAAGAATAATACAGATAAATTCAAGAGTAATTAAGCATACCTAACTCACTTACCAACCTAGAAAAGGTGGATTCATCCAGTGGCTTGGTAAAAATATCTGCAAGTTGCTTCTCACTTGGAACAAAATGTAACTCTATAGTACCATTCATTACATGTTCCCTTATGAAATGGCTATATGCTTTGTCCTTGAATGTTGCACTGGATTTTCAGTGATGGCAATTGCACTTGTGTTGTCACATAAAATAGGAATCCTTTCAACTTGCAAACTGTAGTCTAGCAATTGATTTTTCATCCATAAAATCTGTGCACAGCAACTGCCAGCAGCAATATATTCAGCTTCAGCTGTGGAAGTAGAAACTGAATTTTGCTTTTTACTGAACCAGGACACAAGCTTGTCTCCTAAAAATTGACAGGTTCCTGTTGTGCTTTTTCTATCAATTCTGCAACCTGCATAATCTGCATCTGAATAACCAGTTAGATCAAAACCAGAATCTCTAGGATACCAAATGCCAAGGTTTGGTGTTCCTTTGAGATATCTGAAAATTCTTTTAATAGCTATCAAATGAGACTCTCTAGGATCAGCCTGAATTCTAGCACACAAACATGTAGCAAACATTATATCTGGCCTACTGGCTGTTAAGTACAGAAGTGAGCCAACCATGCCTCTATAACTTGAAATGTCCACAGACTTTTCAGTAGTGTTTAGTTCAAGCTTAGTTGCAGTGGCCATGGGAGTTTTTGCAGATGTGCAATCCATTAGATCAAACTTCTTTAAAAGATCAAAAATATATTTAGTTTGACTAATGAATATTCCATCACTAACTTGCTTAACTTGTAAACCAAGAAAGTAAGTTAGTTCTCCCATCATACTCATTTCATACTTGCTTTGCATCAGTTTGGCAAACTTTTTACAAAGTTTCTCATCTGTAGAGCCAAAAATAATATCATCTACATAAATTTGAACAAGTATGTTAGAGCCATTCACATTTCTGAAAAATAAAGTTTCATCTACAGTACCTCTTGTGAAGTGACTTTCCAAAAGGAACTTTGATAAAGTGTCATACCAGGCTCTAGGTGCTTGCTTCAGTCCATAAAGTGCTTCCAGTAGATAATAGACATACTCTGGGAAATTTGGATCTTCAAAGCCAGGAGGTTGACTTACATACACTTCTTCCTCCAAATCTCCATTCAGAAAGGCACTTTTGACATCCATTTGATAGACTTTGAAATTGGCATGGGCTGCATAGGCTAAGAAGATTCTGATGGCTTCAAGTCTTGTAACAGGAGCAAATGTTTCATCAAAATCTATCCCTTCTTGCTGACAATAGCCTTTAGCAACCAATCTTGCTTTGTTCCTTACTACTATGCCATTTTCATCCATCTTGTTTCTGAATACCCATTTGGTGTCTATTGGATTCTTTCCTTTAGGCTTGGGTACCAGCTTCCATACTTTATTCCTTTCAAATTGGTTTAGCTCCTCTTGCATAGCTAAAATCCAATCAGGATCTAATAAGGCTTCTTCTACCTTCTTTGGTTCTTCCTTAGACAGGAAGCTGCTGTATAGACATTCTTCTTGAGTTGTTCTCCTGGTTTGAACTCTGGAAGAAACATCACCAATAATCAGTTCAAAGGGGTGATCTTTTGTCCATTTTCTTGGTTGAGGTAGATTAGCCCTAGATGAAGAGACCTCAATGTTGTCTTGATGTGTGATTGAGTTTTGATTGCTAGAAACTCCCCCTGAGTTTGTGGATCTTTGATTTGAGATTGGGGTGCTTTCTATGGGTGATCTGCCTTGACTTCCTGCTCCTTTTGATAACCCGACGGATGGTGAATTTTGAGTATCGACGGATGAGGCAGGTTGTCTTCCGACGGATAATACAGATTGCCTTCCGACGGATGAAGCATTATGTAACTCGACGGATGTTGAGTTTTGTGCTTCATTTGTAGTAGATTTGTCTGCATTATCCTTAGACACTTTTTCTTGATCACTCTCATCATCACTTTCATCACTGACCATCTCAACATTGTCGAATTTGAGGCTCTCATGGTAATCTCCATCTTTTAGTCCTTCAATCTTTTTATCATCAAACACAACATGTATAGATTCAACAACAATGTTGGTTCTTAGATTGTAGACTCTATATGCTTTACCAACAACATATCCAACAAAAATTCCTTCATCTGCTTTAGCATCAAACTTCCCATTTTGATCAGTTTGATTTCTCAGAATATAGCATTTACAGCCAAAGACATGAAGAAAGTTCAGAGTTGGCTTCTTGTTTTTGAACAATTGATAAGGTGTCTTACATTTTGCTTGATTAATCAGAGAGATGTTCTGAGTGTAGCATGCAGTGTTGACAGCTTCAGCCCAGAAATATGTTGGTAATTTTGATTCTTCAAGCATTGTCCTTGCAGCTTCAATAAGAGATCTATTCTTTCTTTCCACTACTCCATTCTGTTGTGGAGTCCTTGCTGCTGAAAACTCATGCAAGATCCCATTTTCCTCACAAAATGCTCTCATGACATAGTTCTTGAACTCAGTTCCATTGTCACTCATGATTCTTCTAACTTTGAAATCAGGATGATTGTTAACTTGCCTTATGTGATTGATGATGATTTCACTAGCTTCATCTTTGGACTTTAGGAAATAGGTCCAAGAGAACTTTGAGAAATCATCTACAATTACTAGGCAAAATCTTTTCTTTGAGATTGACAATACATTGACTGGTCCAAACAAATCCATGTGAAGCAGTTGCAGAGGTTCTTCAATTGCTGAATCAAGTTTCTTCCTGAAAGATGCTTTAATTTGCTTCCCTTTTTGGCAGGCATCACACAGTCCATCCTTTGTAAACTCCACCAGAGGAATGCCTCTAACCAGCTCTTTCTTTAACAGCTCATTCATGGTCTTGAAGTTCAAATGGGATAGCTTCTTGTGCCATAGCCAACTTTCATCTTGACTTGCTTTACTGAGAAGACAAGTTACAGATTCTGCTTTAGTTGAGTTGAAGTCAGCTAGATACACATTTCCTCTTCTCACACCAGTGAGAACCACTTTGTTGTTTTGATTATTAATCACAACACAGGTTTCTTTGTTGAAGGTTACTGAGTTGCCTTTATCATAAAGCTGGCTGATACTCAACAGATTATGTTTGAGACCATCCACTAAGGCAACCTCTTCAATGATGATATTGTCCTTTGAAATCAAGCCATATCCCACAGTATAACCTTTGCTGTCATCTCCAAAAGTGATACTTGGGCCAGCTCTCTCTTCAAACTCTGTGAGCAGGGTAGAATCACCAGTCATGTGTCTTGAACAACCACTATCCAAGTACCAAAGATTCCTTCTGTTTCCCTGCACACATCAAAATCAAATCAAGTTGATTTTGGTACCCAAGTTTCCTTGGGTCCTGCCTTGTTAGCTTTCTTCTTCTGTTTCTTAGGTCTTAACTCATTTGACTTAGGAATTTCAGATTCTTCCTTAGTCATTTGGGTTGGGCCTTTGAAACCACTAGATGCAACAAAATTATTATGCATGTTATGGCTAACAGGAAATGTCATGCTTGGTGCAAACATGTTATTCCAGTAAGGCATGCTAAATGGCATTTGAGGCATATTGTATGCAGCATAATATGGATTAGGTGCAAATGGCATGTTAGCAAACTGTGCATTCATGTTCTGTGTAGGCATAGCATTAACAGGTATAGGAGGCATGTCATTCATGTTAGAGAATTGAGGCTGAACAGACATGGGAGTAGGCATGGCAGATTTGCAATTATCAGACAAATGATTTACACTACCACATTTGACACAGATTTTTCTAGGAGCATATTTGTTAGGTGTTTAGTTATTATGTTTGTTAATCCCTACTTTACCATTCCTATTGTTTTTCCTTTTAGTCTCTGTTTTTACCTCTATCTTCTCAAGTCTGTCACTCAACTGTTTGACGGTCATGTGACCAACATTAGCCTTCTTCCCTTTCTTGGCTTGACTTGACTCCCCTGAAACAAAGTTCTTGGAAACAGACCCATACTTTTCATTTAGCTTGGTTAATTTGGCTTTGCTAATGGGTTTGCTCACAGCCGACGGATTAGGATTTTTATCATTCGACGGATAACATATTTTGTTATCCGACGGATAGTCCTCATCATCCGTGGAGACATCTGTCAGCAATCCATCTACCAAAATAGGTTCTAGTTTCTCCTTATTCTTTTTCCAGGCTTCATCGCAAAAGGACTCAATTCCTTGAACCTTGGTGATTTGAGCATGAACATCTCTGGATGTTTTCCATGCTTTAATCACCTCCTGTTCACGATCAAGCTACTTCTTTAAAATTTCTTCCTTTTTCAAGGACTCAGTTAATTCCTCCTTAGCAATTCTACACTCAATTTTTAGTTTCTCAAACTCAACAAACTGAGACTCAAGCACATTATTCCTCTCACTCAAAAACAAGTTATTTTCTTTGATTTTAGCATTTTCTTTAGTGAGGAACTTAAGTGTAACACGCAAATGATATAATTCTGTAGACATGTCATTTATTGCATCATTACACTCAGCTTTAGATAAATATGCAAGGTTTGTAGTAATTACCTGATTGCTTGAGGAACTTGTCTCTGTTTCATCAGATTTGGCCATAAGGGCTAGATTGACATAGCTGACATCCTCATCTTCATCCAAACCATCAGCTGCCCAGTAATTCTCTTGTGTAATAAAAGCCCTTTCCTTCTGTTTGAGTAGATCAAAGTATTTTTGCTTATAATCCACAGACTCAAATCTCTTCTTACTGGAATCTGACTTTCTACACTCATTTGCAAAATGCCCTGCCAAGCCACATTTGAAACACTTGAATTTTGACTTATCCACCATATTTCTATTTGGCTTGGCAGCTCCAAAGTTCTTCTTGAACTTGAGCTTGGCAAATCTTCTTGAAAGGAATGCTAGGTGCTCATCAATGTCCTCCATGTCATCTTGACTCAAAGAATCTTCACTTTCTGTAGCTAGCCCTTTACCCTTGCTTTCACAGGCCTTTGAAGTTGATTCCACAGCTTCCATCTTCACTTCCTTCTCCTTTTCCAGTTTAGCCACTAGTGCAATGGATCCTCCTTTCTTCTTTCCTCTCTCCATTCTTTCATCCTGCTCTATTTCAAGCTCATAGGTCTTCAGAATGCCATACAGTCTCTCCAAAGTAAACTCCTTATAATCTTGAGAGTTTCTCAATGAGACTGTCATTGGTTTCCATTCCTTTGGAAGAGATCTGAGAAATTTCAGATTGGAGTCTTTAGTCTGATAGACTCTTCCATGCAATTTAAGAGCATTTAGTAGCTTTTGGAATCTACTAAAAATGTCAGTGAGTGACTCACTTTCTTCATTGTGAAAATGCTCATATTGCTGAATCAGGAGCTGCATTTTATTTTCTCTTACTTGCTCAGTACCATCACAGATTATCTGTATTGTGTCCCAAACTTCCTTGGCAGTCTTGCAGTTGATGATGTTATCAAACATATCTGCATGAACACCATTGAACAGAATGTTCATGGCCTTTTTATCTTTCCTGACTTGTTCAAGATCAGGTTCAGACCATTCATGCCTTGGCTTTGGAACAGATGGTTCATTTCCTGTTGCAGCTCTCATTGGAACATGAGGGCCTCTTTCTATGCAGTCCACATAGGCCTCATCTTGAGAAAGCATATGAAGATGCATCTTTACCTTCCAATGATGGTAATTATCTTTATCAAGAAAAGGAATCTTGACTCCAACATCTTTCTTGTTCATCTTGCTGTATTGTTTTGATCTTTAAACTCTTTGTAGATTAAGAGCCTGCTCTGATACCAATTGTTAGTCCTTTAACAATATAGTAAGAATTACAGAAGGGGGGTTGAATGGAATTCTTGAACTTTTTCTTGAAATAAAAATGTTCAACTCGATTATAGATATATTTGTTTTGATTAGCACAATGCGGAATATAAACTTTAATGAATCAAAACAAGAGTAATTAAAAACAAGAGTCTTTAAAAACTTTCTGGTGGATTTAAACAATTCCACCAGAGATATATTTAATATATCGAGAGGACTCTGTGTGCAGAAATGCTCACAGCTGCTTATACAAAATAGAACTACTAAGAACACAGGAAATGCTAAAGATAGTGCTTACAAAGATTTCTCTGTGTTTGTTTCTTAGCTCTCTTAGTTGTTTTTCTATTTGCTACTCTCTTGGTTTATATATTACCAAGATTACAAAGTCAAAAGAACTGAATAAATATAAAATCTAACAGTCTTGATCTTTGCTGCTTTTCGTCCTCTATTACCCAGTTAATGGGCTTCCACAGTGTATTTGTATCCAACTCGACGGCTGTGTGTCAGCTTTCACTGTTCAACTGATGTTTGAATCTTGATATGATCATCTGTCGACTTTCAGATCATCTGTCGATGACTTACTTGATCATCCGTCGACTGCTATTTTAAACATCCGTTGAAAGTCATTTGATCATCCGTCGAAGCTTTGTTAAGCATCCGTTGATAGCTATTTTGGCACTTGACTTCATTTCACTTATACAGAATTACAAGACATTGCTTATGTACAGTTAATCAACCTATTCTGCATATCTAGTTAAAGTCAACATGACTTATATACTACTACAGATTCTATACAAAGGTGCATACAACACTGTGCTACAAACTTATTATTACATAAGCTACTCACTCGATGGATAATAAGTTACTCATCCGTCGGGACTAAAACGAGTTATCCGTCGGGACTATAATTCTTATCCGTCGAGTGCTACATTATTTCACTAAGTAAAATTTACTTAGATGTTTTGTTTAGGTAATCATCAAGTACACAACATATTCACAACAGCTTTGAATAAATCCTCGAGTAGAAGAGTCCACTTGGGAGTTAGATTCAGATATGCTTGACAAATATCCTCACTTGTATAGTTTGATCAGATTCTGAGGACATAATCTATTTAAGGGGGAAGGATATAACGACTCGTATATTTTTATTATTTAAATGTGTAATTATTGAATAATTAAATAAATAAAATAAGTTCATGGGTTCTATCAGCTGGATATTATTTTGTTATTAATTATGTGTGATCGTTGGTGTCCAAGGATCATTTGTGTAATTCGTCGTGGAGCTGTGTTATTTTGTTTTTATATTTAAAGGTGATTTTACTCAAGATTTATTTCCATAAATACTTGGGTTATCTCTAAAATTATTTTAATTGCTTTATAATTTTATATATTATTTTTAGGATTTTATTAAATTTAGAAATCAATATTTTATTAATTATTTACCCTTAAATAATTTTCTGACTGCATTTATTTGTAAAATAAATATTAAATTCAGAAATGCTTCAAAACTTACGAAACTCATATTTATTGAAGTTTGGAATATTCTGAGAATTTTAAAATTATTTTGGAAATTTTTGGGATTAAATTCACCCGCACGTTGGTTCGTTTAATCGTTAAATGCAGGTTCGAGTTGTGTTTTAAAAGTGATTTAAAAATTATGAAAACTTTATTTTATTAGTTTTTAATTATTCTGATAATTTTAATATTTATTTTGGTAAATTTTTCGGATATTATTTACTATGCGTGTATTCAGTAAAAATTTCAATTGCGGACTAGTGATCGAAATCCGGGACACGTATCTATTCATTTGATACGTGTCGAATTGTTATAAAAGGGCGATACACGTGTTGTACAGAGTTTGGCTGAAAAAAATATAAAATAAACAACCCCCACCCCCTTCCTTGTTATCTCCAGATCTTGTCTCTCTCTATTACTATCCATCTCACTTTAATCTCTTTGTCTCGACTTTCTGCTAAGCTCGATCGGTTTTTTTCTTTCCTCTTCTTGCCCGTGTGCCCTGAGGTTCCCGGTAATTATTTTATGGCCGCCCCTATCCTTTTTCCACTTCCTCCGCCGCCACCTTCCCTCGCTTTTTCGGCAAGGTGATTGTTGTGGCGCATGTGGTTTGCGTCTGTGCATATATATATGGTTGCTGTGTGTATCTTGTGTCTGTTTCCCCCTGTTTCTCTGTTTGTGGTGTTCGGATTTCGGCCGCTGTGTTGCCGTGATTCCGTTTCAGTTGTGTGTATGTTAATTCGGGTTTCTTGGATTTTACGGGAACTAATTGATTATTGAAATGAAATAAATTACGTGTAATTGGAATATTTTAATTGGCAAAATTCGCGTCGGAAACCCGATATAATCGGGTACCCGTGAATTTTTACCACCCTCGGCGATGAGCCTTGGCGAGCCGACGGTGGACTGTGATGACGCGATTCTGAGTCCTAATGTAAATAAATAATAAATGTAAAATTTAATTTATAAGTTCGAAGCGAAATAGTAGTTAAAAATTATTATTTGAGATTATTGGGATTGTGATTGTAATTGTTGGTTGGCGTTGTTGTGAATTAGGACGTCGATTTATATTTTGACGGGTAGTCCGATAAACAAGGGAGACGGTGCTCGATTTTTGGGAAATAATTCCAAAAGAATTCGGGAATGTATCCAGAAAAATATCGGGAATATCAGTCGAATGTGTCTAACTATATAATTATAAATATAACTATTTTACAATAGTGCTTGCGTGTTGTGATAAATGTATTGTAAAGATTCGTCAACCAAATCTTCTGAATCGATAGTTGTATATAATTATCAAAAAAGGTTATCTAACCAAGTTGTGAATGCGAACCTGATCTGTTATGTGTATTATAGTAATACGAATAAGTACGAGTCGAGATTGTTATCGTTTGGGTAGGATTGATAGCGAGGATATGTCAAGCATAAATGAATGTCTAATATAGAGTAGTTCGAGTCTGTAGGTTCTAATCGGAAGGCCTGAAAGTTGACGTCGGACTAAAGATAACCTAGTGATCAGTCGACAAGCGCATCGAAGTTCCAAGCGAAGGACCTGAGCGTTGAAGTCGGATCAGGATAATCTACTAATTAGGTGATAAAGCCCGAACGTCTGAGTCGATCCAAAATCAGTCAGTGATAGTAGTAAAGATCTGCAAGGCAAGTACTCCTGACCATACTCTTATGGTTCAGTATATATAAATGAAATATTGTTTTATTTTCGAACAGGAACAAAAATGTTTTAAGTTACGTATCTCATGTATTTGAAAAATGTTGTTTAAAATATGTTTTGGGGAGAAGTAACTTCTGAAAGTACCTATCTCTAAAAATGTGATAGAAATGGAAAAGAGGTATGAATAGTGTGCAGTTACAAAATTGTTTTTAACAAGAGCTAAGTATAAGTGATTTTGAAAACTGGATAAAATGAATCAGATATTGGATAATATTGCATAAGTGGCTAATTCGGTTGCGCACCCTATCTTCACCGATTAGTCCAACACAGTTAATCAGAGACCTAGCTAGTCTCTGCGGATCGGGTTAATTTTTGTGAAAGCCTAATCAGCTTTCCTAGACAATTTGTGTGATAGCCCGACTAACTATCCTAGATAACTTGTGTGGAGGCCTAATCAGCCGTCCCTAGATAACATCCAATACATATCTGATTACGGTTTGTGGTTCCCGTAATGGAACAAATGGTTTTGTGGTCCCCGTAACGGGACAGATGGGTTGTGGTTTCTATAATGGAACGGTGGTTATGGTAATGAAAATTAGCATGCTAAAATTTGACTATGGTATTTATATAAAGCACACGACTAATGATATTGTTTTACAGAGCATGCTATTTGTTAATATCCAATTTAAACATGTTTTACTTGTTTTCTAACAAGTTATGAATTCTATTCCTATAACTGTTTTGTCATAAAGTGTTTTACTTGTTATTCATATAGTGGTACTGCTGAGCAATTGATTGCTCACCCTTGCAGAATGTTTTGTATATATGTGTTACAGATTCTTAGGAGACTCTTCCTTCGTCGTCAGGGTAGAGTTCTATTTCTTTCCATTCCAGACTCCTCTAAGGTAGTTATGTCAGACCAAAGATGGTCTGTTGAGTTGCTGTACTAAGACAGTATTGTCAAGAGTGGTTGTAATAAGTTGCTCTGGTAGTAATTGTAACCTAGGTCATACTTAAACCTGGAAAAGATCTTGGTAAAAGGGTCGTGTTTATGTTCTATCATTGAAGTGAATTATATTATGTTTGTTATTGATGTTGTTGATTACGTTAACTCCTGACCCCGGGGTTGAAGCCGTCACATATATGAGTTAGAGTTTCTTAATTCTGAATTGATTTTGGAATTATTAGTACACTGATACAAGAATCATAAATGCTATAGATTTCATGCGTGTTTGCAAGTTCATAACATTATATTGCTATGCAATTAAATGATATGGCTACATAGGTGTGATCCTTCAAGATGGAACTTGATTATTTGGTGATTAATTTTTAATCATTGTTGAGTGATGATAAATCATCAATTATTATTGTTTAATCTTTAAAAATGGAGTTATATTACAAACTTATAATACTGGATAAATAGTGGCCCTACTACGTATCTATTTAATTGGAGAAAATAGTCTACAAGTATAGGTTTGTGACAATAAATGTGATGCAAACTATGTAGTTCTAAACATCTTATTTTAGTAGATTTATTTGTTAACAAAATGCTTTTAGTCTATATGGAGACTTTGGAAAGCTATTAAAGGAGGCATAAGTTGTTTTATTATGTAATGTGTCTCGTTAATTAACAATAGTTTGATTGAAAAAATTTGTTCTAGTATTCTCATTTGTGTTGCACCGGATATTATGAAATAATATGTTTGTTGTTAAACAATGTAACGAGTTATGCAGTTGAAGTGAACCAGATTTATAATTGCTCGGGATTCTCCACATTAAAAAAACTAATGGGCCTGGAGTAGAGGTTAAGGGTCGGCACATAAATTATATTTTTCTGGTTAAATTTTTCCTCCAGTTAGTAATTTCACGTATTGTTGTCGGTCTACTGTGGCAGTGAAACACGAGCCTATTATAGTGATCCATGTGATACTTAATACGACGAATATTGGTATCAGCTATTTATGCTGAACTTCAGAAAGAATCTGAAAAGTTGTTGACCATAACGCATCGCTTGATCAAGGATCACTGAATGTGAGTTTATTGAAAATTTATGTTCTTCCTTGGGCCTCTTCTGGTTGTACCAGTAGGTGAGCCAGAAATGTAGGTTCGTGTGAACCATGTAATTTTTTGAGAGAAATTCGGTAATTGAATTTTTAATGACAAGAACTACGGGAAGTTTCTTAAACATGATATTAAAACCTTATGGGTTTTTAATGAATGACATAAAACCTATTCAGATGAGAGGTAATGACACGATATGTGTTTACTTTCTGGTTTGGTAGTAAAACATTTGTCACTCGTACTTGTAATCGAGTCAATATTGAAGCTAAATAGAGAGATGTGTGCTCTATAAGCTCAAGGGTAAACCTAACTTAATACAAATAATTAAGATGGTAGTGAATAAATTTAATGATGAATAATCACCGGGGGAATTCTGTTTGCAACGTGAATATTCATGATGTCGTTGCACCTTACTCACATTAAATAAATGGAGTAGATGCAGGCTTGAGTTGCGCTCTGAGGGAGATGCAAAATGGTTTTGATAAGCTTAAACTATCACTGAATTTGAGGATATTAGTTACGAAGGGGTGATCGTTACTTAAACAAGATACCACGGAAGGAAATAATTAAATTTCCTATTAGTTTTGAAATGTTTCTGACATTCCGTGAAATATTAAAATTGTGGGGGTATATAGAATAGAAAATTATTGAATTTTCTATGAATAATGGAATGTAATGGAACATTCTTGAAAATAATTAAAATGTGGGGGTATCTCAAAACTTGATACCAATACCTCTCTTGGTAACATGAGATTCAAAATTAATTGAGATATTTTGGATGGATACATAGACAATGATTGAGTCTAATAATATCCGATATATGAATCTAATTTGTGAGATTCGTAAGAATACTATTACAGAGTTTACAAATGCGTATGCGATAAGCTAACAGTTCCTAGTAGATCTGTAATTAAAATTCATCTAAATGAATTTACGAGTTATTGGATGAATGTGAGGATGAACCTGTAGAGAGCAAAAGACTTGGGTAATTTCTAGTCCCGGATGTCTTGATAATTTGCTTGAAGGTAAACCTGTAAGTTTAATAGAAGCAATCCGCTTCTCATATAATTCCTTGATAAGTGAATATATCAAGAGAAAATGTGAATAATATTGAGAAGTCAATAAATCAAGATTTTCTAGCACGTGTACTAGAAAATGGATGTATGTTTTCTCTATGTCCTTTGGTGGGGAAAGGATATTAAGAAATGGTGAGAGTGATTCTGTTTGACATAATCTTGTTTAAAAATATATGGATCTTCTTACGAGATAGAAGCATTATCACCCAGATGAATTTTCAAATTGGGAAAATATATATGGGTCGGAAAGAAGTAAAAGGTCATACTGATAATAAAATATTATAGTCAAAAGTGATGACCTTATATACTTTATGAAATATTCTCGAGTTTTGAGAATAAGGTTCATTAAGATGATACTAAAATTATCGTATTATGAAATTTAAAAGTGTATCGATGAACATTGAGACAATATTTCTAAAGAGATATGTGGAGAAAGATCTATTTACGCGAACCTCGGGGTTGCTCTAGATAAAGCAAGAGTAGAAAGTCTGTATTTTCGGTGATCATGTTGAGTGAAACAACATAGACACGAAATAATGGCATATTAAATTTGTTATTACTGTGATAAGCAATGGCTTCCAATAAATGACATGGTTGCCATTTTGAGGACGCTCAAAATTGGTAACTATGTGAATAAGGATTTCCAGTTTAAGGACACTTAAACTCGGCAATGATGCAAACTGAAATGGCTGGTTTTTGGGATGCTAAAAGCTAGTAACATGAATAACAAGTGGAAGCCTTGAGTAATAACTGGTAAAGGTATTTCATAAATATGAAAATATATTAATAAGAGACGTCAAACTGATTCAAAATCAGAGAATCGACAAGTGTGCACGTGTTATTTACACATGATATACAAGTCATAATTGATTGCATGTGAGTGATCTGATCATTACGAGAAGTAATGACAAGAAGATCATCTCTGAAAATCTTGATGAGATTGAAATGTTTTGATTTGAAGATTACAATATTCGTGACTTTGAAAGTCTTAGATGATACATGTCACATGTTGGTGATGTGAATCTTGAAGAGATCAACGAAGCTAAAGTTGTCATAGTTAGAATGTATTTGTATTTGTCCAAGCGTAGATGAACAAGGATCTCTCAAGAAGGATTGCAAGTCTGTTGTACTTTTTAAAATTGTACAAAATCACATAGGCTACACAGTTGGTAAATTGAGTAGATGCACGAGTACAATTAAAATTATTCACTTGGAAGTGATTGCAATGGGATTTAAGGTGTATGATATGTGCTCGTGAGCTTGAACTGCGATACGAAAGATATCTAATTGTACTATGTGAATATAGTATGTAAATTAGATATTTGACTTTAAGAACTTAAAAGTCATTAGAGAATACATTTCACACTTAGCAGTCGTGTCATGGAAATCCTAAACATAACTCGATTCATGATGGAATACGAGTCTGGTGCATAAAATAAATGCAGTTAAAAGGCTGAATAGCCACTTTATAAGGATATTCCTAAATGACAAGGAAAACGTGTCTTCAATATGCATATATTGTGTAATTAATCTGCGAATTGGGAGATCACATTATTGTGTATGAAATGGTATATCTCACATCTGTGATGAGGACATAATACCATTAAACAACTATTCTCGACGAGACTTATCATGATTGACTATGTAAAGTCAAATGATAATGTTTGGATCCACTAACCAGATGGTTAAACGGAGTGCATCTGTTTAAGCCAAGGGAATCTAGTTAGACCGGGAGATAGTTGTAAAATCATCAGGAGGAATGGGCCTTGCCTATTGCTTAACGGCATCGTGGTAGACACCCAACCTTGCTGACTGGAGATCCTTATAACTTGGTTCAATGGGACAACTAAATCATGATGACCAAATCACTGTGGGGATAACCCCTGACCTATTTATATGATGATGAAACAGTGAGACCCGTAAAGTACGAGGTTAAGCTTTATGCTTTTAATGATCTTTGATGAATACATGGTTTCAAGTTTGAATATATAAAATTCGGTTGAGTAAACACGGGTTACTCTATAAGATAAAGATCACCTATGTGAGAAAGAAGTGAGGCCGCTTTAAAGGAGAATTGCGAGGCACAATTCTTTAGAAACTCTTGCAGAACCAGGACGATGTTCCAGGGCCAAAATGGACATAATCATGAGAACTAAATGAGGGAAAGATATAGTGATTAGTATATTATCGTTTCCACAAATGGTCGAACAGTTCAAGGACATCGCGTCATACTGTCTACCAGTAAAGTCGATATACTTATTCGAGCGAAGGTTCAAGGAGCATTCTCTACCGATCGTATACTATATTTGACCGCATGAACCATCACCAAGTCAAGCTCCGCGTTTGTCTGTATATGTGCTGCGTGCTACTGGACCATCAATCTCATTTGTGGGGTATTGTTGGAAAAACTTAGTATTTTAGACTAAGTTGTGAATTATTTTGAGACTCTATATGAGTGAGACACATTATGTGTCAGTGGTGTATATTTATTGGAACGTATTCTTCTCTTCAAGGGGATTCCAACGCATATTTACACACTCAAAATGAGTAAAAGGTGAACGAGAACTGATGTTCCAAAATGTGACCTTTTAATGTGAAAAGTGAGTTTTGTACCACATCGAGAGTAGCACAAATCTATTCCTTGATTTTTCTTTTAAATACCATGTACCACATCGAAAAGAAACACAAGTACTTTCAGGCCTCTTTTTATAAATAGAGTCTTAGGGTACCGGTTTTATTAAGTCAAAGAAAACAAGAGTCGTCTCTTTAATTCTCGGTCTCTTCAGTCTTAAATTTTCCAAATATTCTGGTGATAGTTCTCAGGCTCAGTTCAAGTTCGTTAAGAGTATTTTCGATTTATTGATTATACTGGTATCTCGTTTTATCCTGGGAAGCAGGTCGCTAACACACGGATGGTGCGGGGCGAAACTGCTTTAAGGAGACAGTTTTCTGGACTCGAGATTAAATTCAATCTCTGTTTATTTTCTCGAACCCTTCTCTTAATTTAATTGTGTTAATTCTTATATGCCTATGTGATTTAAGAATTAGCTATATTTTTTTGAATTAGTTATATATTCGATATATATAATAATGTCTATATCGTAAATGATTGATAACAATTCTTTAGTAGTGGTATTACCAAAATGTTCATAAAAAAAGCCAGTTGGTGGTAGCATTTCTTAGACGCCTTCTCCAGCCTTCGAGTACTTTCATTTGAAATAAATTTTGGAATCATATGGAAAGAATCAAATCAACCGAAAATCAGGGGCGGACCCAGGATGTTGAACTCGTTTGCGCTTAAAAACTTCAAGACTTCTGGCAAAAAAAAAAAAAAAACTTCAAGACTAGTGTAGAAAAAAATTTGATTGGCCTAAGAGCAAGTCACATACTATCTGTTCCTTACCTATATAATAAAATAATAAGTGTTTCAACACCAACAATAATTCTTATATACATTTATTATTATTATTATTATAATATATTTGTAAAGAATTGGACAAAAAGAAAAAGAAGAGAGAGAAAAGAAGACAAAAAAAGGGATAAATAAATTTTTTATTCATAAAAATAAAATAAAAGATGGTTAGTGGATCCTTATTAATAAGATATAAAATGTTACTCTTAATTTTTTAAGAGATTACATTTGTTGGAGGGAATTAAACATCTTTTCGAACAACCTGCTAATACATGTTCTTTTTCCTTTCTTCAAATTTATTTTTTTGCTAACTAAACTTTTAGTTATACATATATAATAATTTACTAAATATATTTAATTAAATTAATTTGTTTAGTTCTTACCTTTAATATTGTACTTTGAGAAGAAAAAAACGGTTTAAAATAGCTACATTTGGGCTTAGGATTTTTCATTTTAGTATTAATATTTAAATAATATAAATACTAAATTATGTTTCGTGCGTTATCATCTATAAGTTGTGAAAACATAAAATAAATTAATACATTATTATTACATGAAAAGTTGAACTATGAGAGAGAGAATAAATATAAAGCTACATTTTTTTAAATTTCTTTTTGAAGAATATAAAGTTTAAAACAATATTTGAAGAATATTGTGTCTAAAATATATCATTCTTATTATTAGGTTTATCATCCATCAATATAAAAAAAATTATTCAAAGTTCCTTTAATATAATCAATTTGAGATTCTTTTATTTTGGTAAATTAAGCCCAAAGAAATTATGCATATATAGAGCATTAGTATATGAATGGGTAAATTTGCAAAATCAATTTACACACAGTTAACTTCAGACTTTTGTAATTCACTCAACTAGATTTGCATTAAACACCAACTCTGTCATCGGTGAACACAAAGCACTGGGCTACAATCAAAAAATTAACGGGCCTAAACCTAAATTAAGGACCACATGTCTACAGTTGAATTGACCTGGGCTGGAGCCCACCAGAGCCCAGCCCACGGTCCGCCCGCTGAAATAAAAATACTGGACTTCTACGAACTATATTTGGTAATAGGCAAATACTAGATTATATTGCAAGTACCAGGCATATACTAGTTTATAGCCCGCACACGGCTATTTCAAAAATTATTTAATAAAATAAATAAATAAATTTATAATTAAAATTAAACAATATAATTATGAAAGATTAAGTTATTTATATAATAAGTGTATTGCATCTACATATTATGATAAATTTATTTAAGAACTAATTTCGTTACATATGTTATTTTTATGTTACATATTTTATGAAATTATTTCTATAAATAGATCTGTCAAAATTTAAAGTTTACTTCAAATTTGTATTAAAAACTTACCATAAGTAACACAATTCATATTTATAATTATATTGCAAAGTTTCTATAATTAAAATGGGTCATAATAAATATATGGATATTTTATAAATCAAATATGGATACCAAACCTAAAAATGAATAGTCCGCCGGGTCAAATTAAAATTAAAAATTATATTCTAGCCAAAATATGGATATCAAACCTTAGAAAAGAATTATCCAACAATTTATAATATATAGATTATATTAAAACACCAACCTGAAAGACAGTCCTTCGTGTGTCTTCTTTTTTTGAGATGAGTTCATAAAAACTATGGGTACACGTACGCCTTCACGGCTAGAGATGCACAAAAGGCCCACCGGGTCGGGCCTTGACCGGGACTTAAAAAGTCCGGGCTTTGACCGGGCCGGGCTTTTCGGGTTTTGACTTTGACCGGGCCGGGCCGGGCTTTCCGGAAATTTCAAAGCCCGTTTGGGCCCTCGAGGCGGGTCTAACCGGGCTTTTTTTCGGGCCGGATCGGATCGGGCCGGGCTTTTTTCTAATTTAAATCGGATCTAGTATTATTAGAGATTCCGAAGAATACATGTGTTAGCAACTAGATCATCGTAAAAAATGTATTAGTTTACATGGAATATTTTAGGAAAACATTACTTCGTTGAAAACATTTAAGTTCGGTAAAAAATAAACATGTTTATATGATATATTTTATCATTGTTATGATAACAATGATAACAATGATATCATTGTTATGATAACAATGATATCCAAATATTCATGACAATGATATCCAAATATATATAATGTACTTATTATATTTTCTTTCATTATTTATGCAACGAAGTATATAAATAATATTATTAATCACAAATATGTAAATATATATGTGTTTAAAGTATTATTTATATGTATAGTAAATGTGAATTTATAAATATATAAGAAAATATATTAGAATAATCAGATTATAACCGTGCTTTTTCGGGCTTTTAATCGGGCCGGGCTGGGCCGAAGCCCGGGCTTTTAACCGGGCCGGGCCGGGCCGGGCTTTGCCTAAAAATATAGGGCCCGTCGAGGCCCGAAGCCCGGACCGGGACCGGGCCGGGCTTGACCGGGCTTTGACCGGATCGGGCCGGGCCAGATTTTCGGGCCCGGACTTTTTGTTCATCTCTATTTACGGCTAATCTTCCATATCTACATTATTTTTTTTTTTTTATTTTTTTGCAAAGTTACATGTTGCAACGCGAGATTTTACAGTTGGATGTTACCTCACTCCAATATCTATGGTAATTAACAAAACTCCTTTTATCGGAAATTTAATTTATATTATTTATAATTTTTTAATATTAAAATCATTTTTTATAAAAATTTATTTGTAAAAATTCTGGAATTATATATATACACAGTTTTTTAATATTAATATTTTGTTGTTTTTATTGTTATATACATATTTTCATGAAATTTTATATTTTTCTAAATTTAAAATCTTCAAACTATATATATATACACACACACTATTTCAACCGCTCTAAATTTCAGCCCTCTAAATGTATTATATTATATGTAAATATTCTTTGTTTTCTTGTAAAAATTGTAAAATAATATTTTAAATTCCATTCACAATTTTTTTTTCTAAATTATCTCCAAATTAATAAATTTTTTTATTTATTTTTCATACAATTATAAGAATAATTGCTAGTTATACTTTTATAAGTATAATTAGAAATATGTCTGAATCTCGTTTATTTTTGCAAAATGATTCGCAAATTAAGAATATTTTTACACTATATCTAATACAATTAAAAAGAATAATAACTAATTATACATTTAAAAAGATTTAAAAATATTATTACTTATTTCTAAATTATTTAACTATCTAGAAATGTATTGAATATTTACATTTTTTCATATTAGTTTAAGGTTTATCAATATGTATCATGCTATGTATAGGCTTTGTTTTTTCGTTTCAAATTAAATTAGTGCTTTACCATGACGAGCAAATTATATCAACAAGACTCCCTTAGTTCAATTATATATAAGATATAATAAAGAAGACATTTTTTAGCTTTTCTTCTTTGATTCATGTCATTCACATTTTGCTATTCAATTGAATTCTACCATAGGTTTATCCTCCCAAATGTTCCTACTCCCAAGCAAAATAAAGATCTCAGAATTCTAATAATAGACAGACATTAAGGAATTTAATGAACAAACAAAACTCCATTGTAAGATAATTAAGATCAAAGCACTTGGTTAACAAAGATTAACAAGTCAAAGAACCACCTAACCATTTGATTGATAACCTAATGAAGCAAACTATCTGAACAAAGCAATGATGTTTAATTTATTAGGACTATCGAATGTCTAGAAAGTGAAGATCTGGGATCACATTTTAAGTATTGCTTACGAGGGATTGCTGATGACTCTACGGATACTTATATAAACTTTTTGAAGTTGTTAAACAACTTTGAAGTGCCTAACTTTGCATTATATGTGATTTGTCGCAAGGGCCAAGTTCTCATATAAACACAGTTTCACAGACGACTAGTGAGAAGTTAATTCGCATACATGAAACACTCCCCCTGTATGAATGTAGTTTTCCATTATGTATATTATAGAATGTGATAATAGAGTTTTATCCCCTGAGATTACAAAAATGGCTGCAGAGGCTGTGTTTTGTAGAAATCTTTCACGCTAATTATTGTTCTTCATGGGATGCAACCTTATATTAATATATTATGAAGAAGTAGTAACGCTTTGTTGATGAGGGCAGCGCTGAGAAGAGTAGGAGCAGGAGGAGTAGATATAAGGAAGGCTGAGCAGCTACGCAATGTGTATCATTGTACCTGGTGGAGAAAGTACCACTATGGCCAAGCTTGCTGAGTTGAATAATCTGGTTTTGACCTTAATTTACATAATGCTGACCTTTTGTTGCTGGGAGTTTGTTGTTTTGGTAATTGTTTGTGAATGACAATTTTATGCCCCTGCGTTTTAAGTTGTAAAACGTTTTACAATCATTTCAGGACAGAAATCAGGAGGCCAAGAACTGATTGGAGGATTTGCTTGCACGATTTACCAAAAACTTCTTCCTTGGTAGTACGGTAAAGGTTTCACTTTGAACATTTGAATACAGACGCTATGTAGCGGTAGTTTAGTTTCATATTATAGCCATTCCAAGCAGTTGCATGGATCGATATTATAAACTAAAATGTAATAGTGTAGTTCAGTGTTCTTGACTTGTAATTTCTAGTGAATAAATTAATGCGATCCTATAATTTATTTTTGTTCTGCATGAGGATGCTGGGTCTCCAAAGAAAGCAGTTGTGGCTCTGAAACGAATAAACATACTAGTAACTGCCTTCCATCCTGAGCTGAGTGCAGAAACTCGTTGGTAAATCCTACAAGTAAAAGTAATATAATTCGTAAACTTTAGTTTCTAAAACATGAATTCTATGCAGGTCTTGTTATTTCTGGAAAATAATGGAGGTTGATAATGCCGCCTCAATTGGACTATTCCCTGTGGAGGTCAGGGAAGCAATAAACAACCAAAAGTTGATCTTCGTGTCGTCGACCGTTATTAGCAAAAAAACACTGTGATACTGAACGGTATACAAATAGGTATCTTTGTCATAATCATAGTTTAATCTTTAACCCCACACACATTTTCACTTTGTTAGTTGCCTTTGATTATAATGGTGTTTGATTTCGCTGTAAAGTCATTCGGAATCTGACATGAACAGTTGGGTTAATTGCAGAGCATATATACTGCTTCTTACTATCCATGTTACCCGACTCGCTGTATCCTAATTGGACATGTATCTAAGCGTCAGATTAGGCAATGTTGTGAAATGCTTTGTATGTTTTTAACCCATAATATTGTGTCAAGTAGTTCACATAATTTTGTGACCTGATCTATAATGTATCCTGTCATAATAAATTTACCTTTATTATTCTTCTTCAAATCACAACTAGCACCAATTATTTCTTATAATTTGAGTTATATAAAGTGTGTTTCAATCCTGAATGCCTTTACATGTGACTCTATGCAACCTGTTTTCTGTGTACGCGCTAAAGATTTATTGATCGAGTAAGATGCATCATTAAGAATGGAAGGGCAAGAGTGCAACATGAGGTAAATTCTTATTTGCTTGTTTGTATAACCTTGAACATTTATAAAGAGTTCCTGAATTAGGTCCTCTTCTCCAGAGCATAATCCAGAATTATCTGATCTCATGCTTGTTGTCTATCATGATCTGTGTAAGATCTTGTGTATTAAATACCACTTAATGTTATTTATGGTTAATATACGTTTGTCAGCATGTAATTGTCTGTTTACTTCAATTTTAACTAGCTGATCTTAGTATCATGTTTATCAAGTTTACATAGACTTTTTGAGCTGAAGCATCATGTTTACGCAAGTTTAAATAGACTTTTTTCTGTATTACGTTGATGGAAGCTTCCTTTTCCTTCCCCTCTCACATCTGGCACCTTTAACAAGTCTACCTCCTGCATTGCTGCCATCAATTAATGCCAGGTTTTATATCCTTACTCCTGCTATTACCACTAAATATCTTTACTCCTTCTATTACCACTAAATGTCGATTCTTGTCCATATTATGTCAACCACTTACTAATCTCCATCACATATTAAACTGCAATATCATGCATTGGACAAATATATGGAGAGATTATTCTTTTTTGAAACTTGCTATTATTCTGTTGGACAAACTTAGTATTTTAGACTAAGTTGTGAATCATTTTGAGACTCTATATGAGTGAGACACATTATGTGTTAGTGGTGTGTATTTATTGGAACGTATTCTCCTCTTCGAGGAGATTCCAACGCATATTTACACGCTCAAAATGAGTAAAAGGTGAATGAGAACTGATGTTCCAAAGTTTTACCTTTTAATATGAAAAGTGGTTTTGTACAACATCGAGAGTAGCACAAACCTATTCCTTAGTTTTTCTTATAAATACCATGTACCACATTGAAAAAAAAACAAGTCCTTTCAAGCCTCTCTTTATAAATAGAGTCTTAGGGTACCAGTTTTATTATGTCGAGTAAATAAGAGTCATCTCTTTCATTTTCGGTCCCTTTAGTCTTTAATTTTTCCTATATCCCGGTGATAATTCTCGGGCTCAGTTCAAGTTCGCTGAGAGTATATTCGATCTATCGATTATACTAGTATCTCGTTTTATCCTGAGAAGCAGGTCGCTAAACACGGATGGTGCAGGGCGAAACTGCTTTAAGGAGACAGTTTTCTGGACTCGAGATTAAATCCAATCTCTGTTTGTTTTCTCAAACTCTTCTCTTAATTTAATTGTTAATTCTTATATGCTTATGTGATTTAAGAATTAGCAATGTTCTTGTGAATTATTTATATATTCAATATATATATATATAATGTCTTTATCGTACAAGATTGATAACAATCTTAATTAAAGCAGTTTTCTTCAATATTCATACTTTTTTGTGAGTAGACGCAAATGTCAATTTGATTGTTTAAATTGGATTTATTTATGGGTATATGAGTGGCCATTATTTGCCTCATTAATTAAATTAAATTTAGTGCGTTAATTTATTTGATCACTTGTTGCCATGTGCTTGAAATTAATATAAATTTGATTTTAAGTGGTGCTTTGTTTAAGTATAACAGGTACGAGGCAAAAGTAAACACAAAGTTGTTGGATAATTGGTTTCTTATAAGGCTATTGATGCTTTAATGGTTATTGATTTATGATCAACTTATATTCAAGTGTACATATTTGGTGACATATCTCTCGGGTTGATTATTATAAATTGGTAGATTAAACCCAAATTTATAATTTGTCCATGTTTTCGCTATTAATAAATAACTTACAGTATTATGTTTTGTTTAATTAACATGGTGATTGATAATATATATGAGCTAGAGTTTCTTATTTCTGAATTGATTTCGGAATTATTAGTATACTGATACAAGAATCATATATGCTATAGTTTACATGCGTGTTTGCAAGTTCATAACATGATATTGTTATGCAATTAAATGATATGGCTACATAAATGTGACCCTTCATGATGGAACTTGATTATTTGGTGATTAATTTTTAATCATTGTTGAGTGATGATAAGGCATCAATTATTATTGTTTAATATTTAATAATGGAGTTATATCACAAACTTGTATTACTGGATAAATAGAGGCCTTACCGCGTATCTATTTAATTGGAGAAAATAGATTACAAGCATAGGTTGGTGACAATAAACGTGATGCAAACTATGTAGTTCTAAACATCTTATTTTAATAGATTTATTTGTTAACAAAATGCTTTTAGTCTATATGGAGGCTTTGGAAAGCTATTAAAGGAGGCATAAGTTGTTTTATTATGTAACGTGTCTCATTAGTTAACATTAGTTTGACTGGAAAAATTTGTTCTAGTATTTCCACTTGTGCTGCACTGGATATAATGCAGTAATATGTTTGTTGTTAAACAATGTGACGAGTTGTGCAGCTGAAGTGAACCAGATTTACAATTACTCAGGATTCTCCACATTAAAAAACCTAATGGGCCTGGAGTACAGGTTATGGGTCGGCACATAAATTATAGTTTTCTGGTTGGATTTTTCCTCCAGTTAAATAGTAATTTCACGTGTTGGTGTCGGTCTGCTGCGGCAGTGACACACGAGCCTATTATAGTGATCCATGTGATACTTAATACGGTGAATATTGATATCAGTATTTATGCTGAACTTCAGAGAGAATCCGAAAAGTTGTTAACCCTAACGCATCAGTTGATCAAGGATCACTGAATGTTGATTTATTGAAAATTTATGTTCTTCCTTGGGCCTTTTCTGGTTGTACCATTAGGTGAGCCAGAAATGTAGGTTCGTGTGAACCATGTAAATATTTTAGAGAAATTCAGTAATTGAATTTTTAATGATAAGAACCACGGGAAGTTCTTTAAACATGATATTAAAATCTTATAGGTTTTAATGAATGACGTAAAACCTGCTCAGATGAGAGGTAGTGGCACGATATTTGTTTACTGTCTGGTTTGATAGTAAAATATTTGTCACTTGTACTCGTAGTCGAGTCAATATTGAAGCTAAATAGAGAGATGTGTGCTCTATAAACTCAAGGGTAAATCCAACTTAATACAGATAATTAAGATGGTAGTGAATAAATTTGATGATGAATAATCACCGGGAAAATTCTGTTTGCAACGTGAATATTCATGAGGTCGTTGCACCGTACTCGCATTAAATAAATGGAGTAGATGCAGGCTTGAGTTGCGCTCTGAGAGAGATGCAAAACGATTGTGATCAGCTCAGACTATCACTGAATTTGAGGATATTAGTTATGAAGGGCTAATCGTTCCTTAAACATGATACCATAGAAGGAAATAATTAAATTTCCTATTAGTTTTGGAATGTTTTCTAATATTTTGTAAAATATTAAAATTGTGGGGGTATCTAGAATAGAAAATTATTGAATTTTCTATGAATAGTGGAATGTAATGAAACATTCTTGAAAATAATTAAAATGTGAGGGTATCTCGAAATTTGATACCAATACCTCTGTTGGTAGCATGAGATCCAAAATCAATTGAGATATTTTGAATGGATACATAGACAATGGTTGAGTCTCATAATATCCGATATATGAATCTAATTTTTGAGATTCGTAAGAATACTATTACAGAGTTTAGGAATGCTTATGCGATAAGCTAGTAGATCCTAGTAGATTTGTAATTAAAAGTCATCTAAATGAACTTACGAGTTATTGGATGAATGTGAGGATGAACCTGCAGAGAGCAAAAGACTTGGATAATTGCTAGTCCCGAATGTCTTGATAATTTGCTTGAAGGTGAACTCGTAAATTTAATAGAAGCAATGTGCTTCTCGTATAATTCCTTGATAAGTGAATATATCAAGAGAAAATTTGACTATTACTGAGAGTCAATAAATCAAGATTTTCTAGCACGTGTACTAGAAAATGGATTGTATATGTTCTCTCTATGTCCTTTGTGGGGGAAAGGATGTTAAGAAATAGAGAGAGTGGTTCTGTTTGACAAAATCTTGTTTTAAAAAAAATATTTAGATCTTCTTACGAGATAGATGTATTATGACCCAAATGAATTTTCAAATTGGGAAAATATATGTGGGTCTGAAGGAAGTATAAGGTCAGATTGATAATAAAATATTACAGTCAAAAGTGATGACCTTATATAATTTATGAAATATTCTCGAGTTTTGAGAATAAGGTTCATTAAGATGATACTAAAATTATCGTATTGTGAAATTTAAAAGTGCATCAATGAACATTGAGACGGTCTTTCTAAATAGATATTTGGAGAAATATCTATTTACGTGAACCCGAGGGTTGCTCTAGATAAAGCAAGAGTAGAAAATCTGTATTTTCGGTGATCATGTTGAGTGAAACAACATTGAAACGGAATAATGGCATAATAAATTTGATATTGCTATGATAAGCAATGGCTTCAAATAAATGACATGGTTGCCATTTTGAGGACGCTCAAAATTGGTTGCTATGTGAATACGGATTGCCAGTTTAAGGACGCTTAAACTCGGTAATGATGCAAACTGAAATTGCTGGTTTTTTGGGACGCTAAAAGCTGGTAATATCAATAACAAGTGAAGCCTTAAGTAATAACTAGTAAAGTTATTTCATAAATGTGAAATATGTCAATATGAGATGTCAAACTGATTCAAAATCAGAGAATTGACAAGTGTGCATGTGTTATTTATACATGATATGCAAGTCATAATTGATTGTATGTGAGTGATCTGATCATTACGAGAAGTAATGACAAGAGGATCATCTCTGAAAATCTTGATGAGATTGAAAAATTTTGATTTGAAGATTACAATCTTCGTGACTTTAAAAGTTTTAGATGATACATGTCACATGTTGGTGATGTGAATTTTGAAGAGATCAACGAAGCTAAAGTTGTCATAGCTAGAATGGATTTATATTTATCTAAGCGTAGATGAACAAGGATCTCTCAAGAAGGATTGCAAGTTTGTTGTACTTTTAAAATTGTACAAAATTAGACATAGGCTACACAGTTGGTAAACTGGGTAGATGCACGAGTACAATGGAAATTGGTCACTTGGAAGTGATTGCAATGAGATTTAAGGTGTATGATATGTGCTCGTGAGCTTGGACTGCAATACGAAAGATATCTAATTGTACTATGTGAATATAGTATGTAAATTAGATATTTGACTTTAAGAACTTAAAAGTCATTGGAGAATACATTTCACACTTAGCAGCCGTGTCATGGAAATCCTAAACTTAGCTCGATTCATGATGGAATACGAGTCTGGTGCATAAAATAAATGCAGTTAAAATGTTGAATAGCCACTTTGTAAGGATATTCCTAAATGACAAGGAAAATGTGTCTTCAATATGCATATATCGTGTAATCAATATGCAAATTGGGAGATCACATTATTGTGTATGAAATGGTATGTCTCACATCTATGATGATGACATAATACCGTTAAATAACTATTCTCAACGAGAATTATCATGATTGACTATGTAAAGTCAAATGATAATGTTTGGATCCACTAACCAGATGGTTAAAATGAGCGAGTATGTCATCGTTTACACAAACGGTCGAACAGTTCAAGGACATCGTGTCATACTGTCTACCAGTAAAGTCGATATACTTATTCGAGCGAAGGTTCAAGGATCATTCTCTACCTATCGTATGCTATATCTGACCGCCGAAACTATCACCAAGTCAAGCTCCGCGTCTGTCTGTCTATGTGGTGCGTGCTGCTGGACCATCAATCTCATTTGTGGGGAATTGTTGGACAAACTTAGTATTTTAGACTAAGTTGTGAATTATTTTGAGACTCTATATGAGTCAGACACATTATGTGTTAGTGGTGTGTATTTATTGGAACGTATTCTCCTCTTCGAGGGGATTCCAACGCATATTTACACGCTCAAAATGAGTAAAAGGTGAATGAAAACTGATGTTCAAAAGTTTTACCTTTTAATATGAAAAGTGGTTTTGTACCACATCGAAAGTAGCACAAACCTATTCCTTAGTTTTTCTTATAAATATCATGTACCACATCGAAAAGAAAAACAAGTCCTTTCAAGCCTCTCTTTATAAATAGAGTGTCAGGGTACCAGTTTTATTAAGTCGAGTAAATAAGAGTCATCTCTTTCATTCTCGGTCTCTTTAGTCTTAAATTTTTCCAATATTCCGGTGATAGTTCTCGGGCTCAGTTCAAGTTCGCTGAGAGTATATTCGATCTATCGATTATACTAGTATCTCATTTTATCCTGGGAAGCAGGTCGCTAAACACGGATGGTTCGGGGCGAAACTGCTTTAAGGAGACAGTTTTCTGGACTCGAGATTAAATCCAATCTCTGTTTGTTTTCTCAAACTCTTCTCTTAATTTAATTGGTAATTCTTATATGCTTATGTGATTTAAGAATTAGCAATGTTCTTGCGAATTATTTATATATTCAATATATATATATAATGTCTCTATCGTACAAGATTGATAACATATTCTTGTTTTATGGTCCCGTTTAGAAGGTTCTTTCTGTTTACAGTCTACACAAGTATTCACTTTGTGCAATGATATTGCATCTACATGATTTGGTTGCTAGATTAATATTAATTATGTATATATGTGTTCATGTAGCTGCAGCGATTTAGATGCTCAAATTTCAATAGTATCAGCTGTGTTATAGTTTTGTGGTTGTGTGTGGAATTTGCCATACTTTATTTCTGCTCATTTCTCAATAATTCAGAGGCTTCAAGTTGCAACCCGATTCGCTGATATAGAGCTTTTGATGTCGAGATTATCATTTTTCTTAGAGTTTCATGCTCTTTTAAGTGGAACATAATATGGTTTCAGCATTCAAGTACAATATCATTGACTAGACAAGAGCCTTCAGAGTTTCAACTTTTAAGTGCGAACACTAATTAAAATGACTACAAAGTATTGTTGCATTACTTCTGTTTAACTTGAATTTTGTCACTTTTGTGTAAAGTTGCAAACCAATCTAGCCGGTCAAACTTTGGAATTACATTCAATTTGATGGAATAGAAATGGCAGAAAGCTAGTGGGCTTGAAGACAACGAGACGAAGCAACTAGCTGAACCTACCGCCTTCACCAGAAATGGCATGTTGACTAACACCAGTTACAGGCAGGGGATCAGGACCAAATCTTAAGCAAAGGGAATGAATTGAAGACCACAAAGCAAAATAACTAGGAAAGAAATGGACGATGGACAAAAATATAGAATGCATCATCAATTTCAATGCCATATATGCCAATATAAGCTAGTATGCCTGTGCTTTCTACTTGATATATGAATACGTAATATTTTCAGACTGTTATAGGGATAATTTTGTATAACAGTGTTTTGGAGGTTATTAGCAGATCAAGGATGGTGTTTGAGGGCGGTGCAAGGTTATGTATGGTCGTGGCTGAGGTTATATGTTAACTCTTTAAGAAAGAATATGATTTTGTGTTATTCTCTATCAAGTGTCGACTCATGTCTCATACAAGTGCCTACTTACCCTATTTATAGGGATCAAGCCTCACGTAGTTCTTGGGGAACAAGTCACATAGGCTAGGGTTAGGGTTCTTCAACCCATGCAGCCCAAGCCCATGATAAAGTAAGGCCTTCATCCAATTAGTCACGTAAATCTCGACCGGCTGCACACGCTTCCTACAATCTCGCGGCATCTCCGCATTTCTTCTCTTAATTGTAGGAATAACCCGTGTCGGCCCCAAAAATTTACGAGCAACTCAGTCATCTATGAGTCACTTTCCATGTTTCACACAAAGTCCTTTAATGCGGGCCAGCCTGGTCACCTAGGCCCGCACCGCCTTCCTTCACAATTAATAAATATGATGTTGGGCCCAGCTCGCATATGGTAGCCCACCAGCTCACATGTGAGAGCCTAGCTCACATATGTAACACCCCCAAATCCGGGGTCGGGGATCCGGGTTGTCACAAGTTCCATTTCCCTTAATAACACCCAATCTTAATACACAATCAACTACTCTGTACTGTGACCCCACAATAAACACACACACCACAAGTTATAGTCTCAGAGATGAATATCCAAAAATAATCACAAGTCGTTTTATTCCACAATTATATGTCAATACACCTTAAAAAGGTTTCTGAATAAATTTACATTTCTTTACCATTATTACAATTCATAATTATACATAAATCTGGTACATCATAAGTTGAAAACCTAGCCTATTGGTAGTTCCTACCTCAGCTACAACGACATCAACGCCTATAGGAAACTGCAGAACGTTTCCTAATCGCTTGCGAATCGGGAGCTTGGTCCTGTTCATCTTTTCTATCTGTTGTTGTGTGATGAAAGAAGAAAGCAAGGGTGAGCAGCAAGCCCACCAAAATAATATGTATAATGATTAACAATATATGAGCCTTCTCATAGTACTCATGAAAGTCTTGGTCAAAAGAAATGAACCAAGTTGATATCTTAATGCGATGAAGTCGCAAAATATTCAGTATATATATACATATATACTTTTCAAAATATGGGAAGTCCTCTTCCATGCATAATACACACAGAGTTCCAGTGTATAACTGTATAAAAATATCGTTGCAAGGTGATCTCATATATCTAACCTTGTCTCAACGTTTTTCTGAAAATCTTTGTCATGCATAAGATAATCATTTACTAGATATAAGTTTAATAGATGAAGTTACAAGACACTCCAATATACTTATATCTTTTCCAAATACTACTTGAACTACCACCGTTCAAGTTATAATTAGTTTCAAAAGTTCATCACACTGATGAGACTACAAGATAAGACTTGAATAGATTCAATCTTTAAAATATTTTGAAGGAAATGAAGTTATGATATACTTCATTAAGTCCCGATATATATATACACCTATATATATACATACGTTTCCTGAAAACCTCTGTCATGTAAAGTATGAACATAATTGCAATATCCAATAAATTTGGAAAGGAAAAGAATTTTGGCATAAACCCGATATCTTGCTGATCAGGCAAAGATACCAATAAGTAACCTTTTCTACTAGTAGATGGATGAATCCCCCACCGGTCATCACCCTGGCCACATAAGGACCTTGTGCTGGACCGCCACCCGGCCTCTTACGCATTGATGGACTGCCACCCAGCCACTTACACTTTGATAGACCGTACCTGTAACACCCCCAGATCCGGGGTCGGGGATCCGGGTCGTCACGAGTTCCACTTCCCTTAACAACACCCAATCTTATTAAACAATCAACTACTCTTTACTGTGACCCCGCAATATACACACACACACCACAAGTTATAGTCTCAGAGATGAATATCTAAAAATAATCACAAGTCGTTTTATTCCACAATTAAGTCAATACACCTTAAAAAGGTTTCTGAATAAATTTACATTTCTTTGCCATTATTACAATTCATAATATACATAAGTCTAGTACATTACTAGTTGAAAACTTAGCCTATTGGTAATTTCTACCTCAGCTACAGCGGCCTGAACGCTTCCGGAAAGCTGCGGAACGTTTCCTATCCGCTTGCGAATTGGGAGCTTGGTCCTGTTCATCTTATCTATCTGATGTTGTGTGATGAAAGAAGAAAGCAAGGGTGAGCAGCAAGCCCACCAAAATAATATGTATAATGATTAACAATATATGAGCCTACTCATAATACTCATGAAAGCCTTGGTCAAAAGAAATGAACCAAGTTTGATATCTTAATGCGATGAAGTCGCAAAATATTCAGTATATATACATATATACTTTTCAAAATATTGGAAGTCCTCTTCCATGCATAATATGCACAAAGTCCTAGTGTATAACTGTATAAAAAAAAATATCGGTGCAAGGTGATCTCATATATCTAACCTTGTCTCAACATTTTTTTTTTCTGAAAATCTTTGCCATGCATAAGATAATCATTTACTAGATATAAGTTTAAAAGATGAAGTTACAAGATACTCCAATATACTTATATCCTTTCCAAATACTACTTGAACTACCACCGTTCAAGTTATAATTAGTTCAAAAGTTCATCACATAGATGAGACTACAAGATAATACTTGAACAGATTCAACCTTTAAAATATCATCAAAATAAAATGAAGTTATGAGATACTTCATTTGATGCGAACATCATTTTGAAAACTTGACCCTGCCAACACTCAACAATCGCCCAACCGTAGCCTTTCTATCGAAGTGCTCTGGGTAGTGTTGCAGAAATATCCAATTGGATGATGAACTCATTACGGGAGTTTGCCGCGCCAGGAAGACCACTTACGATGATCAGTCGTAGTAGTGCAACCCCACCATTTTCTACATGTAGAGGAGAACCTGTCGGATTTACTTGTCAACCGAACACTGAACTCCTAAGGAATGGACCGCCTTAGCGGAACTTCCAGGCCATTTGGGCCAATATAATAAGGCTGGGCCGGCGCTACTCGGCCACTTACGCCACTCCTAGTTCAGATGAAATCCATGACTCTGAAACGTAAAGCTCGTCCCCACTTCCCCAAGTAGAAACTTGTTGATACGGCTCCACCAAGAAGTCGTATCTATTTGGAAAGGAGAACTCACCGATATTTCCCAGGCGATGCCTGTTAATGGATTAACTTGTTCCAAGAATTTTACTTCCCGAGTGTTGGGTAAGTAATCAATTCATTTATCAAAATAGCAACCTTGTTGCGAATATAAAACACACCACAGAGCCGGATCCCTCAGGTTTTGAGCGAGTATTTAAATCCCCTTCGAAAGGAGGATCTTAAATATAAAAATGAGTTTTGGGATCCGCTCTAACTTTTAAAAATCATTTTGAAGACTCGCAAAACATTTTCAAGAATGTTTGGAGTAATGCTGATTTAACAAAATAAATCAGTCCCAATATATTAGAAAATATCTGAATATTATTATTTAAATAATATTTCCATAAAGAATAATCTTTATAAAAATAATTGAAGTAGAAGTTTTGAAACTTATACTTGAAATGAATATTAAATATCCAAAGATATACCTATACGAAAGTACTATCTTTATTTGAATAATCAAAAGTGAGTTTGATTATCGACACCTTATTCTTTAATAAAATAAAGAATATATCTCAGAAAATAATCGGAGTCATAGATCCTCAAATGAATATTCAAATAATATTCAATAAATAAAATAAGCTGAGTCATAATACCTCGAATGAATATTATAAATAATATTCATTAAATAAAATAAAGGAGTCATACATCCTCAAATGAATGTCCAAGTAATATCCAATAAATAATATAAAGGAGTCATACGCCTTCGAATAATATTCGAAATAATATTTAATAATAAAATAAAGTTAAAGTTATCGAATAAACCTTATTCGATTAATAGTTTTAAAAATTATATCCATATATATATATATAAATAAATAAATATATATATATATATAATATACTCGGGAACATCGACTCCCGGTTTAGAAATATGTTCACCTTTTATCCCCTATACTAAGGGTATACGCAACTACTTGCTTATTTCTAGCATAGGTATTATGCAACTATAAGCATTGAAATCAACAGATAGATAACCAGATTACGAAACAGACATGCATATATACCATATTAGCATGCTCCAATATATCGCAAAATTTGCTAATAACAATCATGCAATATCACAAGATAATGCATATACATATATTTACATCACAACAACAGTATAACGGGTAGAAAACTTGCCTGAGCGACTGGGGGTTACGAATGGCTCGGGACGAGTCTGGTAACCTATAAACAACAAGTAAGTTGGAATTAAACCAAAGTCACTTGTACATCTATACTCTAACCAACTCAGACTCTAACGCTCGTTTTGCGCTCACTGATTTGCTTAAGTCACTCGGGTACCCTCGGCTCCACCATTTTTAATAATTTAACCTTTACGAGTTTTAAAGCGATTCCTTCGCGAGTGTCTTACCAACTGCCTAACACACTTACCATAAATGTTTCATACATTAATTAACCCTTTTTGGTCTTTAACCTATGTTTCAAAGTAAGGCGAGGGAAAAAGTTTCGTTCGCGAAACGCCGTTACTTGAAACGGTCGTTTCTCCTAAACCGTGCATCGGAATCGAACGAACTACATATCAAAACGAAGCTCGTAACATGAGCTATCTAAACATGGCAGTGGTCATAATCTAGCAGGGGGTTCTCGGGTCCTAATGCTATGCACAAAAACAGTCCAAAGAAAATCGGACGTTACGACGGCTATGTTTACGCAATTTCCCAATTTTAACCATTCAAAACCAACCACAAACCAACCTCAAATCCAACATACAACCAACATCCATCCTCATCACATCATAACAACCCCAACCAATTCAATTTAATCATCATACTTATGCCTAAACTTAACTTTAATCATACTTAAGTTCTTTTAATCAAAACCACAACATTTACCATTCCATTTCACTACCATTCCAAATCCCAAACTCTAAATCACAACAACAAGCTACAATATCATCCTACTAATAAAAATTATCTTATAATATATAGGAATCTAGGGTTTGGAGATGGTATACCTTCCTTGAAGTGGTGGGATGAGCTAGGAAGCCTTAAGAAGCTTTGAGAAGTCTTAGGAAAGCTTGGATCTTCAAGAAAAACAATAAAACTTCAAGTTAAAAAAACTTGAAAACACTATTCATAGTCTTCTTCTTTGATTAAATGAAGAAGATTGAGAAGGAATTGATGGCTTAAACTCATGGTATAGCCCTAACTAAGCATGAAGATGATTAGGGAATTTACTCACCAATTTAGGAAGCTTGGATCTTGAATTTTTGAAAATTCTTGCCTTATGAATAGTAAAAATCCGAGAGCTTCAAGAACAAAGCCTTGGTTGCTTTTTGATTTTTGATGAAATGATTTTTGCTTGGCTTGGTTGCTTGGTTTTTGTGCTTGCTTCAGTCAATTACCTTTTTGCCCTTGAATTTGTGTGGTTACAAAGCCACCACACCTCCTTCCTTCCCATGTCATGCCTATGTCATCCTCATGATGTCATCCTCCCTTCCTTGTCCTCTTTCTATTGGTTGGATGACATCATTCCCACTAATCCCTTTGATTAACTTCCTAATCGTTTGCCTAATGACCGCTGATCTGTTATACGGTTCGCTTAACTTTCGTTCTCGTTTATCGTTTGAAGGATCATACCCGGGATCTTATTACCTAGGTTCCCTTAACCTTTCTCAATACATTATATTCCTTTTTATGATCCTCTATTATAATCCTTTAATTTAAATCCTTTTTATCCTGTTACCTTATACTCAATTCTCTCCGTATCTTGTGGATTTCCGGGAAAAACCAAAGTGTTCGGAATTGGATTCTGACGATCTTTACATACACTTATATACTTCATAGAGTACTAATAATATCCCAGAATATCCATAACAGAACCCCTACATAGTGTGGCGTGAAAAGTTTTCTCATTCAGCTAAAACACTATTCACAAGGGTTACAAAAAGTTGAAAATTTTGGGGTTATTACAGTCTCCCCTCCTTAAAAGGATTCTGTCCCGGAATCAAACAGAAAACAAATGGGGGTACTTTTCTAGCATTGTGCTCTCTAGTTCCCAAGTTGATTCTTCCACATTATGATTCTGCCATAGTACTCTGACTAGCTTGATCACTTTGTTCCGAAGCACCTGCTCCTTCTTATCCATAATCCTTACTGGCTTCTCCACGTAAGTTAGATCTGGCTGCATATCCACCTGCTCGTACTCCACTATGTGCCTGGCATCCCGATGATACCTCCTTAGCATTGACACATGGAACACATTATGAACTTGTTGCAAATTAGGGGGTAGGGCTAGCTCGTAAGCTAACTTCCCAAACGTCTTAATATATCCAAGGGTCCAACAAATTGTAGACTTAGCTTTCCTTTCTTTCCGAACCTCATCAATCCTTTCCAAGGGATACCTATATCATTACTAGGTCCCCTATTTCATACTCTTTATCCTTTCGTGTCAAATCAACATACTTATCATGTCCATCTTGGGCTACTACCAGCCGTCCTCTGATTAGATCTATCATATCCTTGGTCCTTTGGACTACTGCGGGTCCGAGCATCTTGCGCTCTACAACTTCATCCTAACATAAGGGAGATCGACATTGTCTTCCCTCAAGGATCTCATAAGGCGACATCTCGATAATGACATATGATCTATTGTCGTAAGATAACTCAATCCGAATTAAGTGATCATTCCAAATTCTTTCAAGTCTATTGCACAGACTCTCGTTATTGCTTTTAGCATTAGAGCTTCTGCTTCTCAATACCCATTTTTTTCCAGTTCGTAATCGCTACTACCTTCCGTTCCTAATATTATACTGGTTATACTTTTGCTCGTTAGCGTTCTATAACCTTTTAATAACCACGTCAACCTTAGTATCACGAATGTGTTCCCATTCCGCATACTACCACCACTTTATTACTCCTTTTTCAGTTGTTTCTATTTTCCAAAATTTGATCAATCAAATAGAAGTAAAGGAATTTGTTGAGAGATCACTATGATCATGAACACTTGTTATATTGCATAGTTAGTACAGAAGGTGGCCAGCCTTTAGTACTTGACAAGCAATTAAACAATAGCTGGTATCCTACTCGGCTTCTATCACACAGATAGATAGTCATTCGGCAATACCTCCCCTTTTGGAAGGGTTGTTCTTCTCAGCTTACATGAAATGAAAAGAAGAGAAAAGAACGAACTGAAGAGAATTGTATATATGAAAAAAATATACTGCCACAAAATATCTGGCTTGGAACCTACCTCTGAACTATAGAGGTTTGTCATAGGAGAACAAAACATATACGTATTTATATCAGCATCAAGCATTATAGCCTCGTATTTCCCATGCCTAAATATTTTCGCTATCCCGTCCATCATTCTATGGACCCACACTCTTCCTTGAGCTTATACATAATCACCTTTGAAACTCCCTCGACATCGAAAATCGAATCTGGGATCTCATTCTATACATCATCGTTACTAGAATTCTATGCTTGCACCGCAACCTTCCTCGTATAATAATACGACTCTCTATTGATAAGAAAGAATAATTATTCACTAGGTAGATACTCTACTTAATTAGTCTATCAATGATAACTTATACACTACCACGACCCGATTAGTGGTACTCAATCTCAACACCCATTCCAATACAACTCTCACGGTTGTAATCAGCTCATTACTCACAGAATCATTGCTGCCTTACTATGGTCCACCACTGACCTACTGTAGTCATTCATTTTCCATGAAGTCTTAATAGCTAACCATACGGAGTCTATCCATGTCGTATCAAATCATTCTAAGGAGGTAACATAATCACCACTCCTGATTCATGAAGAACACTCCTGATCCTGACATACATACATGACATGAAGCAAATAAAAGTGCAGAAGAGTTTCAATCGAAGCAACGATAGCAGGTTAATACCATTCTTAATCATACGCCCTAAATAGAAGAATTAACTCAAGGGTTCATCTAGTCCTTTTTGAAACATGGTTCTGGCTTATCTCAAGATAGGACCTTATAAGATAGATAGCCCGTTCATGGCGATTACACGAATTAAACCTTTACCAACTACTATTACGGTTGGGTATTGTACAGTCATCAGGAGGAATGTCAATCTTCCAACCCATAATATAACCTTCACAGTTTTAACCATCATCACTGTATTCTTTTGGCACAAGCGCCTATAATTATCCTCTTACCTTTAAAGTGTCGGCCACCTCTTTAGCCTTTCCTGATAGTAAAATTTCCTTACAGTCAATGTCATTTTAACCACCTCCAAATATATTTTCTACCTTATTTCAATCACAGCTTATGTGAAGATGTTTTCCTTAAAATCTGATGAGTAAAAAAAAAATCACCATTTTTCCATAAGTTATTGCCTCAGTCTTTAGAGGTTAATCACTGTCATGACTGACGCTCAATCATAATTAGAACATCTTTTATCTTAAGTCCTAATTGCCCTGAACAATTTCGACCATTACTGGTTCGATCCATACTTTCTCGTGGTTTAGCACGTGCCTCACTTGGCAACATTATAATTACGTCATATTTCCTTTATCAACATTTCTATTCTTGAGAATTTTGAATATTACCTTTTTCCTTGTAAAACCTCTAAGGTTATCCTTCAATCGTTCCTCCTGTATTCCCTAGATACAGGGCATATCACAATACCATTTACTAATACTAGAACCATTGTCTATATTCTTCTGAAAAATTTCTCCACTGATTCTTAAAGGTTGTTGTTACCTTAACCCTTTCCCAATCATACTGTCAAAACTCATACTGTCCCTATTAAGGGTGACATGCCAACCTTTATGCAGTCCCCTAGGATTCATTTTAAGTTACCAATGTTCTATCCTTAATTCCACCTTTAAAAGGTACATGCGTCCTTCCATGGATAAATCAAGTCATATATCCTTGATAGATTATCTTATTCATCATTCCCACCTCGATAGTCTATACCTAACTTCATAATAGCATCCTTATTCAAATTGAGGTCAATCCATATGGCCTCCAAAAGATAACAATGGTCATCCGCTTTTCTTTCCTGATTTGGTAATGATAACATGGATGTTCTGGAAGATATTGGTCATGTTCAACGTGAACTTCTTCTTAATAATTCCTTATTTACTTTTGTTGTTTATCTCAACAGTCACCTCAATGTTGGGATACCTCCCATACCTGGCGTCTCCCTTTCTGGGTATCGAGCCACCGGTCTTACATTTCACATTATTGAAGGTCACTTCCTTCATCCAATTTTTCCTGATTTCTTACTTTCTTGTCTCCTCAGTCTATCCGTGTCTCAATATTTATCCTTCGAACTATCTCAAGGTTTCCTCGAATCCTCCCAACTTAAAGGGGGTACAATATATGTATCTCTTATGCCTTCAACCATCAATTTTAACTCATGGTGGATCATCATCCTGATGATTACATACTTTTCTATTTCTATTGCTATGAGTCTTTAGGGTTTCCTCATACCCAACTCCCTTATCATTCCTCAAACTCTATTGCCTTTATATTCCTTTCCACTTCAGTTTCTTTTTATTTTCCTTTCTCTTATCATTATTTCACAAATCAATCACAATATAAGCATTGATTTCAAACATCCCGTCATTCTGGATTCGTGTCCTCAGAACGAATCTTGACAACTTTTACAACTTAGATTCATAATTTATCATACTTGTCTGCCTTTGTTCTGGCTCTAAAGCTTTTACACTATCTCCTTATCTTTGGGAATTACTTTCCCGAAAACAATTGACTGGACTTAAATCAGTTTATTCTAACCTCTGGCTCCGTGCCTTTCTTGGTCTTTCACCAACGGGTGGTCTCTCTCTTAGGAGGGTAAGTGACAAAACAGTCTTTTGTGGTTCGTCAATCATTTAGAGTCTCAATGATTCATCTATTTCCTTTAGCCAGGCTCTTGCCTCGACTGGGTCAGCTTGTTCCTTGGAACTCTGAGAGCTTAGCGACTTAAAGGTCATGAAAGAATTTCCCACCGCACTGTCTCCTCAGGGTGGTGGTTGGGGATAATAGTCTAAGTTCTCTTTAGACAGGTCCATGAATTGCCGTATAGGGGTACCATCTCGGGTCTCCTTTCCTTACTCGACTTTTGATTCCTCAGTCTAAATATTTCTTCCTACTCCCCATAATTGGAGTCATCTTTTAATTTAAAATCTTCATTTTCCACTTTATTATATTCCGGGTTCTTTAAATTTTAATTGCAACCTCCCTGATTATTACGTTCCAGGTTTGCCCTTAATCTTTTTCCTTGTGGGGGCATATTACTTGGAAAATTTTGAGAATCTCCGGATATTTGTCTTACTTACTTTGCTTAAGTCTTCCCCTTCGTTTAGTCCTTGCACGATTGTAAATCATGAATTCTTAAGTTCGATAAACTTCATGACACTCTCTTAAGTGTTAATAGAGCAATTAACAATGTGATTTATCACAAACAAACTGACCTGAACTGAAATTAACGAATATATACATAACCATTTGTTCGAGGGTACAACAACTGAACATATTACAGAGGGTTACATCATTTGAACTTATCGCTCCTATCCCAAAAGTACTACCGTAGATAGTCATCTCATCATTAAAACTAATCATTCATCACTTAGGCTAATCCTCCAAAAGCGGTGCTACATGAAACCCTTGTTTGATTGCTCTGGCTCTACACACTACCATGGATTAAGAGATGCGAGCACGCACGACATCCCTAACCTGCTCCATCACAGAGGTGATGAGGTCTAAGATAGTCGCAAGTAGAGCCGGATCGACCTGACCCTCAAGATGGCCTCTAGCTGTAACACGGGTGGTAGCCTCAATCCTTTCCATGCTATACGCTAATCCTGCCGGAAGTATCCCGCCCTCAATCCTTGGTGCAGTAAGTCGATCCAACAGATCACTCCTAACATTACGGGCCTCAGACAGGCCACCCAAAGTCATATAATAATTGGCGATAAGAAAAGCCTGAGTGGTAGCATCTAGCAGTCCATGGGGTGTGGGTGGTGCAGACCCAGGAGATCCAAAGGGATAACCAAGCACGGTATCAGGTGACAATGGTTCAGGGGATAAAGGTGGCATTTCCTCAGTATGTGCTGGGCTCTGTACAGGGGATGGGACAGAAATTGGTGGAACCTCATGGATGTCTACAGGAGCCTCTGGAAGAGGGTCTGATACTGGTATAATTGGGGTCGTGGAAGGCCCCACTCCTTCTGCCCTCATTAACCTTTGTGCCCTTGGTAACTCTTCATCCTCTAGGGCCACCCTCGCGGCCATTCTTGCTCTGGTAGTCGCCCTGACTATGGTCATCAGTTCCTCAGCGGTCCTCTCTTCATTCTCATCAGGATCCTCCATGAGATCCTCCTCAGCCACAATACTTTCCGGAATAACATCCTCAACCGCAACATTCTCTATCTGAACCTCATCCGGTCCCTCATTAGGGTACTCCATCGGATTCACAATTTGATCTCCAACTTGTAATAAAACATCCTCATGTTGATGCTCCTGAACCTCAAGGTTCGGTGCTCCGCTGCCCTATACGAGAACGAACTACGTTACTATCACGATACTTATAAGGGTTCCCGTAAGGGTTTTATCTGTCAGTGCTACGTTAGGTAGCCCGACTATGAACTTGGAAAGAGTTCTTATTATCTTAGTGAACTTATTATCTTAACGTCCCATCATCTCTGAGGTTTATAACGCTTAGCTCTGATACTATTTCTGTAACACCCCCAGATCCGGGGTCGGGGATCCGGGTCGTCACGAGTTCCACTTCCCTTAACAACACCCAATCTTATTAAACAATCAACTACTCTTTACTGTGACCCCGCAATATACACACACACCACAAGTTATAGTCTCAGAGATGAATATCCAAAAATAATCACAAGTCGTTTTATTCCACAATTAAGTCAATACACCTTAAAAAGGTTTCTGAATAAATTTACATTTCTTTGCCATTATTACAATTCATAATATACATAAGTCTAGTACATTACTAGTTGAAAACTTAGCCTATTGGTAATTTCTACCTCAGCTACAGCGGCCTGAACGCTTCCGGAAAGCTGCGGAACGTTTCCTATCCGCTTGCGAATTGGGAGCTTGGTACTGATGTTGTGTGATGAAAGAAGAAAGCAAGGGTGAGCAGCAAGCCCACCAAAATAATATGTATAATGATTAACAATATATGAGCCTACTCATAATACTCATGAAAGTCTTGGTCAAAAGAAATGAACCAAGTTTGATATCTTAATGCGATGAAGTCACAAAATATTCAGTATATATACATATATACTTTTCAAAATATTGGAAGTCCCCTTCCATGCATAATATGCACAAAGTCCTAGTGTATAACTGTATAAAAAAAATATCGTTGCAAGGTGATCTCATATATCTAACCTTGTCTCAACGTTTTTTTTTTCTGAAAATCTTTGCCATGCATAAGATAATCATTTACTAGATATAAGTTTAAAAGATGAAGTTACAAGATACTCCAATATACTTATATCCTTTCCAAATACTACTTGAACTACCACCGTTCAAGTTATAATTAGTTCAAAAGTTCATCACATAGATGAGACTACAAGATAATACTTGAACAGATTCAACCTTTAAAATATCATCAAAATAAAATGAAGTTATGAGATACTTCATTTGATGCGAACATCATTTTGAAAACTTGACCCTGCCAACACTCAACAATCGCCCAACCGTAGCCTTTCTATCGAAGTGCTCTGGGTAGTGTTGCAGAAATATCCAATTGGATGATGAACTCATTACGGGAGTTTGCCGCGCCAGGAAGACCACTTACGATGATCAGTCGTAGTAGTGCAACCCCACCATTTTCTACATGTAGAGGAGAACCTGTTGGATTTACTTGTCAACCGAACACTGAACTCCTAAGGAATGGACCGCCTTAGCGGAACTTCCAGGCCATTTGGGCCAATATAATAAGGTTGGGCCGGCGCTACTCGGCCACTTACGCCACTCCTAGTTCAGATGAAATCCATGACTCTGAAACGTAAAGCTCGTCCCCACTTTCCCCAAGTAGAAACTTTTTGATACGGCTCCACCAAGAAGTCGTATCTATTTGGAAAGGAGAACTCACCGATATTTCCCAGGCGATGCCTGTTAATGGATTAACTTGTTCCAAGAATTTTACTTCCCGAGTGTTGGGTAAGTAATCAATTCATTTATCAAAATAGCAACCTTGTTGCGAATATAAAACACACCACAGAGCCGGATCCCTCAGGTTTTGAGCGAGTATTTAAATCCCCTTCGAAAGGAGGATCTTAAATATAAAAATGAGTTTTGGGATCCGCTCTAACTTTTAAAAATCATTTTGAAGACTCGCAAAACATTTTCAAGAATGTTTGGAGTAATGCTGATTTAACAAAATAAATCAGTCCCAATATATTAGAAAATATCTGAATATTATTATTTAAATAATATTTCCATAAAGAATAATCTTTATAAAAATAATTGAAGTAGAAGTTTTGAAACTTATACTTGAAATGAATATTAAATATCCAAAGATATACCTATACGAAAGTACTATCTTTATTTGAATAATCAAAAGTGAGTTTGATTATCGACACCTTATTCTTTAATAAAATAAAGAATATATCTCAGAAAATAATCGGAGTCATAGATCCTCAAATGAATATTCAAATAATATTCAATAAATAAAATAAGCTGAGTCATAATACCTCGAATGAATATTATAAATAATATTCATTAAATAAAATAAAGGAGTCATACATCCTCAAATGAATGTCCAAGTAATATCCAATAAATAATGTAAAGGAGTCATACGCCTTCGAATAATATTCGAAATAATATTTAATAATAAAATAAAGTTAAAGTTATCGAATAAACCTTATTCGATTAATAGTTTTAAAAATTATATCCATATATATATATATAAATAAATAAATATATATATATATATATATAATATACTCGGGAACATCGACTCCCGGTTTAGAAATATGTTCACCTTTTATCCCCTATACTGAGGGTATACGCAACTACTTGCTTATTTCTAGCATAGGTATTATGCAACTATAAGCATTGAAATCAACAGATAGATAACCAGATTACGAAACAGACATGCATATATACCATATTAGCATGCTCCAATATATCGCAAAATTTGCTAATAACAATCATGCAATATCACAAGATAATGCATATACATATATTTACATCACAACAACAGTATAACGGGTAGAAAACTTGCCTGAGCGACTGGGGGTTACGAATGGCTCGGGACGAGTCTGGTAACCTATAAACAACAAGTAAGTTGGAATTAAACCAAAGTCACTTGTACATCTATACTCTAACCAACTCAGACTCTAACGCTCGTTTTGCGCTCACTGATTTGCTTAAGTCACTCGGGTACCCTCGACTCCACCATTTTTAATAATTTAACCTTTACGAGTTTTAAAGCGATTCCTTCGCGAGTGTCTTACCAACTGCCTAACACACTTACCATAAATGTTTCATACATTAATTAACCCTTTTTGGTCTTTAACCTATGTTTCAAAGTAAGGCGAGGGAAAAAGTTTCGTTCGCGAAACGCCGTTACTTGAAACGGTCGTTTCTCCTAAACCGTGCATCGGAATCGAACGAACTACATATCAAAACGAAGCTCGTAACATGAGCTATCTAAACATGGCAGTGGTCATAATCTAGCAGGGGGTTCTCGGGTCCTAATGCTATGCACAAAAACAGTCCAAAGAAAATCGGACGTTACGACGGCTATGTTTACGCGATTTCCCAATTTTAACCATTCAAAACCAACCACAAACCAACCTCAAATCCAACATACAACCAACATCCATCCTCATCACATCATAACAACCCCAACCAATTCAATTTAATCATCATACTTATGCCTAAACTTAACTTTAATCATACTTAAGTTCTTTTAATCAAAACCACAACATTTACCATTCCATTTCACTACCATTCCAAATCCCAAACTCTAAATCACAACAACAAGCTACAATATCATCCTACTAATAAAAATTATCTTATAATATATAGGAATCTAGGGTTTGGAGATGGTATACCTTCCTTGAAGTGGTGGGATGAGCTAGGAAGCCTTAAGAAGCTTTGAGAAGTCTTAGGAAAGCTTGGATCTTCAAGAAAAACAATAAAACTTCAAGTTAAAAAAACTTGAAAACACTATTCATAGTCTTCTTCTTTGATTAAATGAAGAAGATTGAGAAGGAATTGATGGCTTAAACTCATGGTATAGCCCTAACTAAGCATGAAGATGATTAGGGAATTTACTCACCAATTTAGGAAGCTTGGATCTTGAATTTTTGAAAATTCTTGCCTTATGAATAGTAAAAATCCGAGAGCTTCAAGAACAAAGCCTTGGTTGCTTTTTGATTTTGGATGAAATGATTTTTGCTTGGCTTGGTTGCTTGGTTTTTGTGCTTGCTTCAGTCAATTACCTTTTTGCCCTTGAATTTGTGTGGTTACAAAGCCACCACACCTCCTTCCTTCCCATGTCATGCCTATGTCATCCTCATGATGTCATCCTCCCTTCCTTGTCCTCTTTCTATTGGTTGGATGACATCATTCCCACTAATCCCTTTGATTAACTTCCTAATCGTTTGCATAATGACCGCTGATCTGTTATACGGTTCGCTTAACTTTCGTTCTCGTTTATCGTTTGAAGGATCATACCCGGGATCTTATTACCTAGGTTCCCTTAACCTTTCTCAATACATTATATTCCTTTTTATGATCCTCTATTATAATCCTTTAATTTAAATCCTTTTTATCCTGTTACCTTATACTCAATTCTCTCCGTATCTTGTGGATTTCCGGGAAAAACCAAAGTGTTCGGAATTGGATTCTGACGATCTTTACATACACTTATATACTTCATAGAGTACTAATAATATCCCAGAATATCCATAACAGAACCCCTACATAGTGTGGCGTGAAAAGTTTTCTCATTCAGCTAAAACACTATTCACAAGAGTTACAAAAAGTTGAAAATTTTGGGGTTATTACAGTACCCCGGCCTGTCGCTTATGCCGACTCAATTTGATGGGCTTACTTCCCGAACGTTGGGTAAGCAATCAATTCATTTGTTTTCTCAAAACAGCAACCACGTTGCGAATGTAAAATGCACCACAGAGCTGGATCCCCCAGGTTTTGAGCGAGTATTTAAATCCCCTTTGAAAGGAAGATCTTAAATATAAAAAAATGAGTTTTGGGGTCCACTCTAACTTTAAAAATCATTTTGAAGACTCGAAAACATTTTTAAGAATGTTTGGAGTATTGCTGATTTATTAAAATAAATCAGTCCCGATATATTAGAAATTATCTGAATATTATTATTTAAATAATATTCTCATAAAGATAATCCTTATAAAAATAATCGAAGTAGAAGTTTTAAAACTTATACTTGAAATGGATATTAAAAAACCAAAGATATACTTATATGAAAGTACTATCTTTATTTGAATAATCGAAAATAAGTTTGATTATTGACACCTTATTCTTTAATAAAATAAAGAATATATTTCAGTAATAAGCAGAGTCATAATACCTCGAATGAATATTATAAATAATATTCATTAAATAAAATAAAGGAGTCATACATCCTCAAATGAATATTCAAATAATATTCAATTAATAAAATAAAAGGAGTCATAAGCCCTCGAATGAATATTCGAAATAATATTCAATAAATAATATAAAGTTATCGAATAACCCTTATTCGATTAATAGTTGGGAAAACTATAACCATATATATATCAATATATATATATATATATATATAAAATCTACTCGGGATCCTCGACTCCCGGTTTTAGAAAATGTTTTCACCTTTGGGTCCCTATACTAAGGGTATATGCAAATTACCGCTATCCTCTAGCATAGGTATTATCAACTGAACCAACAGATATATATGGCAAGAATACGAAACAGGCATGCATATGTACCATATCACATGCTACAATATATCGCAAGAATTTGCTAATAACAAATATGCATTTATCGCAAGATCATGCATATACACATATACATCACAACAACAGTTATAACGGGTAAAAAACTTGCCTGAGCGACTAGGGGTGATAAAAGGCTCGGGACGAGTCTGGTAACCTATAAACAACAAGTAAGTTGGAATTAAACCAAAGTCACTTGTAAATCTATACTTTAACTAACTTAGATTCTAACGCTTGTTTTGCGCTTACTGATTCTCTTAAGTCACTCGAGTACCCTCGGCTCCACCATTTTTAATAAATTAACCATTACGAGTTTTAAGGCGATTCTTTCGCGCGTGTCTTACCAACTGCCTAACACACTTACCATAATTGTTTCATACATTAATTAACCCTTTTTGGTCTTTAACCTATGTTTCAAAGTAAGGCGAGGGGAAAAGTTTCGTTCGCGAAACGCCGTTACTTGAAACGGTCGTTTCTCCTAAACCGTGCATCGGAATCGAACGAACTACATATCAAAACAAAGCTCATAACATGAGATATCTAAACATGGAAATGGTCAACATCTAGCAGGGGGTTCTCGGGTCCTAATGTTAGGAACAAAAGCAGTCTAAAGTAAATCGGACATTACGACGGCTATGTTTACGCGATTTCCCAATTTTAAACCATTCAAAAACCATCACAATTCAACCTCAATCCATTCATACAACCAAAATCCATCCTTATCACATCATGACAGCCCCAATCAATTCAATATTAACATTTATACTTATGCCTAAGCTTGAATTTAACTATACTTAAGTTCTTTTAACCAAAACAACAAGATTCACCATTCCATTTCACTACCACTCCAACCCACACTCTAAACCACAAGCATTAAGCTACTACATCACCATAATAATCAAAATCATCTTATAATACAAAGGAATCTAGGGTTTGGAGATGATATACCTTCCTTGAAGTGGTGGGAGTAGCTAGGAAGCCTTAAGAAGCCTTGAGGAGTCTTAGGAAAGCTTGGATCTTAAAGGAAAAACAAGAAAATCAAGTTAAAATTCTTGAAGTCACTATTCATTGTCTTCTTCATTGATTTATTGGAAGAGATTGTGAAGGAATTAGGAGCTTAAACTTATAGCATATCCATATCTATGTACAAGGAACCTTAGATAATTACCTTGTGATTTAACAATGCTTGGAACTTGATTTTTGGAAATTTCTTCTTTGAAAAAGAAGAAAAGCCGAGAGCAAGCTTGGAGAAAGAGAGATTTTTTGTGTTTTTGCTTTGATTTGATTCTTTGGTTGGTTGTTTTTGATTTGTTTTTGGGTAATGACCTTTCTAACTTTGACTTTGTGTGGTTATAAACCAACCACATCTCCTTCCTCCCTATGTCATGCTTATGTCATCATGTGATATCATCCTCCCCTCTTTGTCCTCTTCTCATTGGTTGGATGACATCATCCCCTCTAATCTCTTTGATTAACTTCCTAATTGTTTGCCTAATGACCGCTGATCTGTTATACGGTTCGCTTAACTTTCATTTTCGTTTATCGTTTGAGGGATCATACCCGGGATCTTATTACTTGGGTTTCCTTAACCTTTCTCAATACATTATAATCCTTTTATGATCCTCTCTTATAATCCTTTAATTTAAATCCTTTTATCCTGTTACCTTATACTCAATTCTTTCCGTATCTAGTGGTTTTTCGGGAAAAATGAAAGTGTTCGGAATTGGATTCTGACGATCTTTACATACACTTATATACCACATAGAGTACTAATAATATCCCAGATCAATAACAGAACCCCTACATAGTGTGGCTTGAAAAGTTTTCTCATTCAGCATAATCTGCAAAATCACTATTCATAAGGGTTTCAAAAATTTCCAAAAATTGGGGTTATTACAGTCTCCCCTCGTTAAAAGGATTCCGTCCCGGAATCAGATAGAAAATGAATAGGGATAATTTCTTAACATTGCACTTTCTAACTCTCGAGTAAATTTTCCCACATTGTGGTTCTTCCATCAAACTCTGACTAGTTTGATAACCCTTCTCCTAAGCACTTGTTCCTTTTCGATCTATAACCCTTTCTGGTTGCTCCCTATAGGTTATGTCTGGTCGCATGCCTATGCGCTCATATGCCCCTATTTATCTGGCATCCGAATTACACTTCCTTAACATTGATACGTGAAACACGTTATGACTTGCTACATGTTCAGAGGTAGGGCTAGCTCATATGCTAACTTCCCAAAACGTCTTAATATATCCAAGGGTCCAACAAATTGTAGACTTAGCTTTCCTTTCTTTCCGAACCTCATCGATCCTTTCCAAGGGTTTCCAAGGGGATACCTTTAACAACACTAGGTCCCCTACTTCCTATTCTTTGTCCTTTCGTGTCAAATCAACATACTTCTTATGTCCATCTTGGGCTACTACTAGCCGTCCTCTGATTAGATCTATCATATCCTTGGTCCTTTGGACCACTGCTGGTCCGAGCATCTTGCGCTCTACAACTTCATCCTAACATAAGGGAGATCGACATTGTCTTCCCTCAAGGATCTCATAAGGCGATATCTCAATACTGACATATGATCTATTGTCGTAAGAAAAATCAATCCGCGTTAAGTGATCATTCCAATTTCTTTCAAGTCTATTGCACAGACTCTCATTATAGCTTCTAGCATTATAGCTTTTGCTTCTCACTACCCATCCTTTTCCAGTTTGTAGTCGCTACTACCTTCCGTTCCTAATATTATACTTGTTATACTTTTGCTCGTTAGCGTTCTATAACCTTTTAATAACCACGTCAACCTTAGTATCACGAATGTGTTTCCATTCCGAATACCACAATAACTTTACTACTCCTTTTTCCGCTGTTTCTATTTTCCAAATTTGATCAATCATATAGAAGTAAAGGAATTTGTTGAGAGATCACTATGATCATGAACACTTGTTATATCGCATAGTTAGTACAGAAGGTGGCTAGCCTTTAGTACTTGACAAGCAATTAAACAACATGTGGTATCCTACTAGGCTTCTATCACAAAGATAGATAGTCATTCGGCAATACCTCCCCTTCTGGAAGGGTTGTTCTTCTCAGCTTACATGAAATGAAAAGAAGAGAAAAGAACGAATTGAAGAGAATTGTATATATGTAAAAAATATTGCCATAAAATATCTGGCTTGGAATCTACCTCTAAACTATAGAGGTTTGTCATAGGAGAACAAAACATATATGTATTTATATCAACATCAAGTATTATAGCATCGCATTTCACGTGCCTAAATATTTTGCTATTCCGTCCATCATTCTATGGACCCATGCTCTTCCTCGAGCTTATACACAATCACCTTTGAAACTCCCTCGATATCGAAAATCGAACCTGGGATCTCATTCTAGACATCATCGTTACTAGAATTCTATGCTTGCATCGCAACCTTCCTCGTATAGTAATACGACTCTCTATTGATAAGAAGGAATAAATATTCAATAGGTAGATACTCTACTTAATTAGTCTATCAATGATAACTTATACACTACCACGACCCGATTAGTGGTACTTAATCTCAACATCCATTCCACTACAACTCTCATGGTTGTAATCGACTCATTACTCGCAGAATCATTGCTGCACTACTATGGTCCACCACTGACTTACTGTCGTCATTCACGTTCCATGAAATCTTAATATCTAACCATACGGAGTCCATACATGTCGTATCAAATCCTTCTAAGGAGGTAACATAATCACCATTCCTGATTCATGAAGAACACTCCTGATCCTGACATACATACATGATATGAAGCAGATAAAATTACAGAAGAGTTTCAATCAAAGCAACGATAGCAGGCTAATACCATTCTAAATCATATGCCTTAAATAGAAGACTTAACTCGAAGGTTCGTTTAGTCCTTTTGAAACATGGTCCTGGATTATTCTCAAGATAGTACCTTCTGAGATAGATAGCCCGCTCATGGCGATTACACAAATTAAACCTTTACCAAACTACTATTACGGTTGGGTATTGCACAGTCATCAGAAGGAATGTCAATCTTCCAAACCATAATACAACCTTCATAGCTTTAACCATCATCACTGTATTCCTTTTGCACAAGCGCCTATAATTATCCTCTTACCTTTAAAGTGTCGGCCACCTCTTTGGCCTTTCCTGATAGTAAAATTTCCTTACAATCAATGTCATTTTAACCACCTCCAAATAAATTTTATACCTCATTTCAATCACAGCTTATGTGAAAATGTTTTCCTTAAAATCTGATGAGTAAAAAAAAAATATATCACCATTTTTCCATAACTTATTGCCTCAGTCTTTAGAGGTTAATCACTGTCACGACTAACTCTCAATCATACTTAGAATATCTTTTATCTTAGGTCCTAATTGCCCTAAACAATTTCGACCTTTACTGGTTCGATCCATACTTTCTCGTGGTTTAACACGTGCCCCAGTTGGCATCATTATAATTATGTCATATTTCCTTTATCAACATTTTTATTCTTGAGAATTTTGAATATTTCCTTTCTCCTTGTAAAACCTCTAAGGTTATCCTTGAATCGTTCCTCCTGTATTCCCTAGATACAGGGCATATCAAGATACCATTTATTAATACCAGAATCATTGCCTATATACTTCTGAAAAATTTCTCCACTGATCCTTAAAGGTTATTATTACCTTAATCCTTTCCAATTCATACTGTCAAAACTCATACTATCCCTATTAAGGGTGAAATGCCAACCTTTATGCATTCCCCTAGGATTCGTTTTAAGTTACCGATATTCTATCCTTAATTCCACCTTTAAAAAGGTACAGGCATCCTTCCATGGATAAATAAAGTCATATATCCCTGATAAGGGTATCTTATTCAATCATTTCCACCTCGATAGTCTATACCGAATTTCACAATAGCATCCTTATTCAAGTTAAGGTCAATCCACATGGCCTCCAAAAGATAAAAATGGTTATCCGCTTTTCTTTCCTGATTTGGTAATGATCACATGGATGATCTGGAAGATATTGGTCGTGTTCAACGTGAACTTCTTCTTAATAAATCCTTATTTACTTTTGTTGTTTATCTCAACAGTCATCTCAATGTTGGGATATCTTTCATACCTGGCGTCTCCCTTCCTGGGTATCAAGCCACCGGTCTTACACTTCACATTCTTGAAGGTCACTTCCTTCATCCAATTTTCCTAATTTCTTACTTCCTTGTCTCCTCAGTCTATCCGCGTCTCAATATTTATCCTTCGAACTATCTCAAGGTTTCCTCAAATCCTCCCAACTTACAGGGGATAAAATATATTTATCTCTTATGCCTTCAACCATCAATTTAACTCATGGTGAATCACCCTCATCCTGACGATTACATACTTTTCTATTTCTATTGCTACGAGTCTTTAGGGTTTCCTCATACCCAACTTCCTTATCATTCCTCAAACTCTATTGCCTTTATATTCCTTTCCACTTCAGTTTCTTTTTATTTTCCTTTCTCTTATCATTATTTCATGAACCAACACAAGATAAGCATTGATTTCAAATATCCCTTCATTCTGGATTCGTGTCCTCAGAACGAATCTTGATAACTTTTACAACTTAGATTCACAATTCATCATACTCATCCGCTTTTGTTCTAGCTCCAAAGCTTTTACACTACCTCCATAACCTTGGGAAGTACTTTCCCGAAAATAATTGTCTGAACTTAAATCAGTTTATTATAATCTCTTGCTCCGTGCCTTCCTTGGCCTTTCACCAGCGGGTGGCCTCTTTTTTAGGAGGGTAAGTGACAAAAACAGTCTTTTGTGACTCGTCCATCATTTAGAATCTCAAATGATTCCTATATTTTCTTTAGCCAGGCTCTCGCCTCTACTGGGTTCGCTTGTTCCTTGGAACTCTGAGAGCTTAGCGACTTAAAGGTCCTGAAAGAATTTCTGACCGCATTGTTTCCTCAGGGTGGTGGTTGGGGATAATAGTCTAAGTTCTGTCTAGACTGGTCCATAAATTGTCGTATAGGAGTACCATCTCGGGTCTCCTTTCCTTACTCGACTTTCTGTTTCCTTAGTATGAAATGTTTCAACCTTCTCCCATAATCGGGGTTATCTTATACATTAAAAACCTTGTTTTCCACTCTATTATGTTATGGGTTCTTTCTTTCTTGATGACAACCTCCCTGACTATCACATTCAGGGTTTGCCCTAAATCTTATTCCTCAAACTATGGCTCTCATCTAAGTTCTCATCCTTAAGCTCTTGAACTTTTGGAACCCAATTTCTGTAGGAACACCTCACTATCCCCTTATCATCTTTCTCGGTGTGGATCTCTTCTCCAGTCATTGACTCTCTGCCTTCATTCATCACTTTTTTTGGCACAATATGTTCTTTTCCAAAAATTCGGTCTGTATTGTAATCTCAAACAGCTTTTCGGTACCGACTCCGGTTACCTTCACTTCTATTTCCATTTTCTCAAAATCTCTTATAAACTCTCCAAAAGACATTATCATCTTGAGTCTCTCCTTTTTACTAAGGGCATCAGCCACCATATTGGCTTTCCCCGAATGATAAAGAATCTCCCAATCATAATTCTTGATTAGCTCTAACCGTCTCCTCTGGCGTATGTTGAGCTCTTTCTACGTAAAAATGTACTAGAGCTCCTATGGTTTGTGTAAATCCCGCACTTCTCTCTATACAAGTAGTGCCTCCAATCTTTAGGGTAAAACTATTGCCACGAGCCTAAGCTCATGGGCGGGGATATCGAATTTTTATATTCCCTTAAATTGTCTTGACACGGACACGATTATCTTGCTGTGCTGTATAAGAAGCACCCAAATTCCTTATGCGAAGCGTCACTACAAATCACAAAATCTCCTTTTTCCATCCGGTAACGCCAACATTGGGGCCATCACCAATCTTTGCTTCAGTTGTTAAAAGCTTTTCTCGTATTTCTCTGTCCATTCAAACTTCTCAGTCTTACGAGTAAGCCGCGTTAAAGGGGCTACTATCTTTACAAACTTGAACGAACCTCCGGTAGTGACCGGCCAATCCTACCTCTGGTAGTTTCCCTAACCATGGTCATCAATTCCTCAGTGGTCCTTTATTCATTCTTGTCAGGATCCTTCACGGGTTCCTCCTCAGCAACAATCCCTTCTAGGACAACATCCTCAACCGCTACATCCTCAATATCAACATCATCCGGTCCTGCGTTAGGACGCTCTATCGGATCCACAATCCGATCTCCAATTAGTAATAAAACATCACCGCGCTGTTACTCCTCAACCTCAGGGTTCGGAGTCCCGCTACCATATACGATAACGAACTACGCTTCTATCACGATATTTATAAGGGTTCCCATAAGGGTTTTAACTGTCAGTACTACGTTAGGTAGCCTGACTATGAACTTGGCAAGAGTTCTTATTATCTTAGTTATTATCTTAACGTCACATCATCTCTGAGGTTTATAACGCTTAGCTCTGATACCACTTCTGTAACACCCCCAAATCCGGGGTCGGGGATCCGGGGTGTCACGAGTTCCATTTCCCATAATAACACCCAATCTTAATATACAATCAACTACTCTGTACTGTGACCCCACAATAAACACACACACCACAAGTTATAGTCTCAGAGATGAATATCCAAAAATAATCACAAGTCGTTTTATTCCACAATTATATGTCAATACACCTTAAAAAGGTTTCTGAATAAATTTACATTTCTTTGCCATTATTACAATTCATAATTATACATAAGTCTGGTACATCATAAGTTGAAAACCTAGCCTATTGGTAGTTCCTACCTCAGCTACAGCGACATCAATCCCCTATAGGAAACTGTGGAACGTTTCCTAATCGCTTGCGAATCGGGAGCTTGGTCCTGTTCATCTTTTCTATCTGTTGTTGTGTGATGAAAGAAGAAAGCAAGGGTGAGCAGCAAGCCCACCAAAATAATATGTATAATGATTAACAATATATGAGCCTTCTCATAGTACTCATGAAAGTCTTGGTCAAAAGAAATGAACCAAGTTGATATCTTAATGCGATGAAGTCGCAAAATATTCAGTATATATATACATATATACTTTTCAAAATATGGGAAGTCCTCTTCCATGCATAATACACACAGAGTTCCAGTGTATAACTGTATAAAAATATCGTTGCAAGGTGATGTCATATATCTAACCTTGTCTCAACGTTTTTCTGAAAATCTTTGTCATGCATAAGATAATCATTTACTAGATATAAGTTTAACAGATGAAGTTACAAGATACTCCAATATACTTATATCTTTTCCAAATACTACATGAACTACCACCGTTCAAGTTATAATTAGTTTCAAAAGTTCATCACACTGATGAGACTACAAGATAAGACTTGAATAGATTCAGTCTTTGAAATATTTTGAAGGAAATGAAGTTATGATATACTTCATTAAGTCCCGATATATATATACACCTATATATATACATACGTTTCCTGAAAACCTCTGTCATGTAAAGTATGAACAGAATTGCAATATCCAATAAATTTGAAAAGGAAAAGAATTTTGGCATAAACCCGATATCTTGCTGATCAGGCAAAGATACCAATAAGTAACCTTTTCTACTAGTAGATGGATGAATCCCCCACCGGTCATCACCCTGGCCACATAAGGACCTTGTGGTGGACCGCCACCCGGCCTCTTACGCGTTGATGGACTGCCACCCAGCCACTTACACTTTGATAGACCGTACCCCGGCCTGTCGCTTATGCCGACTCAATTAGATGGGCTTACTTCCCGAATGTTGGGTAAGTAATCAATTCATTTATTTTCTCAAAACAGCAACCACGTTGCGAATGTAAAATGCACCACAGAGCTGGATCCCCCAGGTTTTGAGCGAGTATTTAAATCCCCTTTGAAAGGAAGATCTTAAATATAAAAAAATGAGTTTTGGGGTCCACTCTAACTTTAAAAATCATTTTGAAGACTCGAAAACATTTTTAAGAATGTTTGGAGTACTGCTGATTTATTAAAATAAATCAGTCCCGATATATTAGAAATATCTGAATATTATTATTTAAATAATATTCTCATAAAGATAATCCTTATAAAAATAATCGAAGTAGAAGTTTTAAAACTTATACTTGAAATGGATATTAAATAACCAAAGATATACTTATATGAAAGTACTATCTTTATTTGAATAATCGAAATAAGTTTGATTATTGACACCTTATTCTTTAATAAAATAAAGAATATATTTCAGCAATAAGCGGAGTCATAATACCTCGAATGAATATTATAAATAATATTCATTAAATAAAATAAAGGAGTCAATCAACCTCAAATGAGTATTCAAATAATATTCAATTAATAAAATAAAATGAGTCATAAGCCCTCGAATGAATATTCGAAATAATATTCAATAAATAATATAATATATCAATAAATAATATAAAGTTATCGAATAACCCTTATTCGATTAATAGTTGGGAAAACTATAACCATATATATATCAATATATATATATAAAATCTACTCGGGATCCTCGACTCCCGGTTTTAGAAAATGTTTTCACCTTTGGGTCCCTATACTAAGGGTATATGCAAATTACCGCTATCCTCTAGCATAGGTATTATCAACTGAACCAGCAGATATATATGGCAAGAATACGAAACAGGCATGCATATGTACCATATCACATGCTACAATATATCGCAAGAATTTGCTAATAAAAAATATGCATTTATCGCAAGATCATGCATATACACATATACATCACAACAACAGTTATAACGGGTAGAAAAACTTGCCTGAGCGACTGGGGGTGATAAAAGGCTCGGGACGAGTCTGGTAACCTATAAACAACAAGTAAGTTGGAATTAAACCAAAGTCACTTGTAAATCTATACTTTAACTAACTTAGATTCTAACGCTTGTTTTGCGCTTACTGATTCTCTTAAGTCACTCGACTACCCTCGGCTCCACCATTTTTAATAAATTAACCATTACGAGTTTTAAGGCGATTCTTTCGCGGGTGTCTTACCAACTGCCTAACACACTTACCATAATTGTTTCATACATTAATTAACCCTTTTTGGTCTTTAACCTATGTTTCAAAGTAAGACGAGGGGAAAAGTTTCGTTCGCGAAACGCCGTTACTTGAAACGGTCGTTTCTCCTAAACCGTGCATCGGAATCGAACGAACTACATATCAAAACGAAGCTCGTAACATGAGCTATCTAAAAATGGCAATGGTCAACATCTAGAAGCGGGTTCTCGGGTCCTAATGTTATGAACAAAAGCAATATAAAGTAAATCGGACATTACGACGGCTATGTTGACGCGATTTCCCAATTTTAAACCATTCAAAAACCATCACAATTCAACCTCAATCCATTCATACAACCAAAGTCCATCCTTATCACATCATAACAGCCCCAATCAATTCAATATTAACATTTATACTTATGCCTAAGCTTGAATTTACCTATACTTAAGTTCTTTTAACCAAAACAACAAGATTCACCATTCCATTTCACTACCACTCCAACCCACACTCTAAACCACAAGCATTAAGCTACTACATCACCATAATAATCAAAATCATCTTATAATACAAAGGAATCTAGGGTTTGGAGATGATATACCTTCCTTGAAGTGGTGGGAGTAGCTAGGAGCCTTAAGAATCCTTGAGGAGTCTTAGGAAAGCTTGGATCTTAAAGGAAAAACAAGAAAATCAAGTTAAAATTCTTGAAGTAACTATTCATTGTCTTCTTCATTGATTTATTGGAAGAGATTGTGAAGGAATTAGGAGCTTAAACTTATAGCATATCCATATCTATGTACAAGGAACCTTAGATAATTACCTTGTGATTTAACAATGCTTGGAACTTGATTTTTGGAAATTTCTTCTTTGAAAAAGAAGAAAAGCCGAGAGCAAGCTTGGAGAAAGAGAGATTTTTTGTGTTTTTGCTTTGATTTGATTCTTTGGTTGGTTGTTTTTGATTTGTTTTTGGGTAATTACCTTTCTAACCTTGACTTTGTGTGGTTATAAACCAACCACATCTCCTTCCTCCCTATGTCATGCTTATGTCATCATGTGATGTCATCCTCCCCTCTTTGTCCTCTTCTCATTGGTTGGATGACATCATCCCCTCTAATCTCTTTAATTAACTTCCTAATTGTTTGCCTAATGACCGCTGATCTGTTATACGGTTCGCTTAACTTTCGTTTTCGTTTATCGTTTGAGGGATCATACCCGGGATTTTATTACTTGGGTTTCCTTAACCTTTCTCAATACATTATAATCCTTTTATGATCCTCTCTTATAATCCTTTAATTTAAATCCTTTTTATCCTGTTACCTTATACTCAATTCTTTCCGTATCTAGTGGATTTCCGGGAAAAATCAAAGTGTTCGGAATTGGATTCTGACGATCTTTACATACACTTATATACCACATAGAGTACTAATAATATCCCAGAAGATCAATAACAGAACCCCTACATAGTGTGGCTTGAAAAGTTTTCTCATTCAGCATAATCTGCAAAATCACTATTCATAAGGGTTTCAAAAATTTCCAAAAATTGGGGTTATTACAGTTTTTCTTGTGTTTTTGCATTTCAGGGTATAACTTGCGTATGTTGGAAGAATTCATCAGAAATAAGCCTAGGGAAGTGCTTGGCATTGGTTATGGGAAGTTAGGAGCAGAACGCAGCAGAAATCGGGAGCAGAATGAGAAATTTTCCAGTAGCCTGCTGGGCGCCCGCTCAGGAATGTTGGGCGGCTGCTCAGGAGCTTGGGCGCCCGCTCAGGAATGCTGGGCGGCCGCTTAGGTCGAGAATTTTAAATACTGATTTTTATAATCCTTATTTTGTTGGACTTCTGAGACGGCTGGTTCTTGTGGGCTTCTATATAAGTAGTTTTCAGAGACGTTTCACAGAAGCGTGGTATCAAGCAAGGAGCAAGGAGAGAAGGATGAAGACCGTGTTAGCACATCGCAATGAAGAAGATGAAGCATATATTTTCTTGTGATTCTTTTATTCGTTGTATCAGTGGATGCTAGTTTTCTTTACTTTGAACCTTATTACTCTTGTGACGTACTGTGGTTTTAATAAGTATTTTTATTAGTTTATATTGTGTGTTATCATCATGTTTTCATATTAACCCATGGTGATGATGAGTTCTGTCATGGGCTAATCGTGATCATGGGGTCGTAACGGATTTACTATGGATTTATTTAGTTAGTTGTTTAATACCTTAGTGTGTGATGATTGTATGATATCTAGCATAGGTTGCGCTTATTCATCTTATGTGCATCGCGAAAATATAAGATAGTCTGTTAATTCTTATGAAGTGATGCTGGATCTTGAGGTTTAGAACTTACCATGCTAGTATAGGTTCATGTATATGTATGCATGAATAGTGGGTAACTCTAACCGTTTTACTTGCCCTGTGTAATTATAAAGAATAACTTGTGCTTAAATCGTTATGTTGTCAAATTCTGTAGACATATAGGGTCTCAACATAATTGATGCCTATTCAACTTCTATCTTAATTGTGGATGTTTGGTAGAATGGTATTAGTACAACGAAAGTTGGCTTTTATCAGTTTCGTGTTGTTCGATTAATATCATCACCGTTTCATGCTAAGGGTAATAATGATAACTATTGAAGGAAGTAGTAATGAAGTTATGATCTCATGTGTGTTTAATATTGTTAATTCAAGTACCAATTAAGTGTTTAATTCTCATAGTTAATTGTAGTTAATAATTAGTTAATCAAATTTAAGTGTTATTGTCTTGACATTGAGAAGTAATCATATATTGGTGAGTAAGTGTTAATTGAACATAATTAGTCTGAATTTCTATGGGAATGAACTAGAAATTATTCTATATTACTTGCGAACGTGTATACTTGTGTGAATTATTAGCATGTGTTTGTTCCTAACAACCACAGCAGTGTACAACTCAAAGGATAAAACTATTGCCTTCTCTCTGAAAGGTAATAGTTACTGCATAAATAGTGATAAAATTCAAGCATATTTGCAATTACCTGATAATAACACACTTGATCCACGCATAGACACAGATTTAAGTGACATGCTCACTTCTATAGGCTATTCTTTTAACCTCACCAAGCTAGGTGAGGTTAGGAGGAAAGGCCTTAGAAAGGAATGGAGCTTTCTCTGTGATTAATTCGTTAAAGTGTTTTCGGGTAAAATAAGCAACTTTGATGTTGTGACTTACTCACTTGTTAACATGCTCTATATGCTACTTATTGATAAGTATTATAATTTTAGTGAGTCTGTCTTGTATGAGTTAGGTTATAAATTAGGAGATATTAAGAAAAGAAATAAAAACATCTATTATGCTAGATTGTTTATGATGTTGGCTAACCATGTTTCTAAAGATCTTCCTATTGAGAACCCAACAAACAAGTTAGATTGTTGGGTACAAGAGAGGAGAGTTATTGCTGATTTGAACATGGAAAATAATCTCAGTGAGGTTCCTCTCTACTTGCCAAACATGGAGGGGCCTCAGGTAAGTGAGGTAAGTTCCACTGTCTCCACTACTTCTCTACCACAAACTTCTTCGCAGACAAGTGTGGCTATGGAATCTGTGAGTTTGATCCAACAGATGCCTACCCAAGCCACTAAAATAAAAGTTTCTAAATCCAAGTCTCAAAGACCCCACTCTAGTTCCTCTCAAAAGGGACTAGTTTCAAAAACTACCAAAACTATAGAGGGGAGTGTGAAGGGAAGTGAGGCTGGTGAGGGACAGGGTGAACATCAGCGAAGCCCTAAGAATGAGAGAGAGAGAGGTGTGTAACCAAGCCTAGCCACACTACAGTTTCCAAAGAAATTTAGTGATTAATAAGAAATCAAGCCCATTACTAGTTGCATCCTCCCAAAAGGATATGACTATTGAACAAAGCTCTCAGCCAATAGCACAGGACAAAAGGGTTAGGGACACATACCAACCTCAAACTTACGTAAGAAAGAAGAAATTTAAACATATTGGGGATACATAGGGTGCACACACTGTGCAAACTGCAGTCAAAGAATCAGTTATAGCACATTCTCAAATTCAGATTGATGGGGCTCCAATAAATGTGGAGTCATAGCCAAAATCTATTACTATAGAAGCACCTCACGCACAAAACTCACCCACTAACTCTTTGGATGTGGATATGATTCACACATCATTTCCTGATTCTCTAACTTTAACTCTCTTGGAGGAGCCAAAATATCAAGCAAGTGGGCATCATCTTTTAGATGATTTATTGGATCACTTGCCATTTCTTTCTGAAAATACTAAGATATTTGTGGACAATCTGAAATCAATCACCACAGATTCTACAATAATTTTGAACTCCAAACTCATTTATTTCAACTATTTTAAAGGATATTGTTCATCCGTCGACTAGTGATTGTATCTCGACGGATGTGCTTAACAACAATTATCCATTGAATTTCTCAAATCCTACTTCGACGGATGTTACTCATCCGTTGAAAGTCACTACACCACTTTAAATTTCCAAAAATGTTACAAGTGCAAATGATATAGTAGTTGTACAATCACTATTAGGATTAAAGGAAGGGAGTGAACGGAGTGAGAGGCTGAGTTGCTTTCAGGAAAAAGGAGAGGAAAGGGTGAACAAATGCAAACTATTTCTTCCAGCTTGGCAAAAGAGAATGAGAGGAGTCCCACCTTAGATGGTGAAGGTGAGGGTGTGAGGGTGAGAAGCCAAGGGGAGCCCTTAATACAACAAAAGAGAGAAAATGAGAGAAATGTAGGTACAAATGAAGAATGGGAAGAGCCCATTGTTAGTGAGTTAAGGGATGTCAATGAGGCTAAAAAGAAGCAATTATTTCAGCAAGAATATCAAGCTGTCTTAAACTCTGTTTCTTATGAAGCTGAGGCATTTACTCACCCTGTTCAAGTTTATCAAGTTTTCGCTGAGGAGGACAATGAGGCTGCTGAGACGACAATGAACTTGGTGCATACAACAGCTTTCATCCTAAGGGCCAAAGAGGCAATCAACTCACTTTCTTCCACAACGGGTGAGGATTTTGAGTATAATGTTGCAGCCTCTAGTGATTCTTTTGGTGGTGATTTTCTTGGAGAGGCTCATGAAGACATAGGCATGAACATAGGGGAGAGATTGAAACTCCATAATGGATGTTTTCCAAAGAATGCAATCTTCATCATTTTAAGTCCATCTTGTTCAAGTTAGTTCATGAAACTCAAACTGCCATTCAGAACACCAACAACACCAGTACCAATACACTTCTTTAAACCCATCTGGAGTCTCTACAGTTGTATAGAATTCAAGCTCTTTAGCATCATCAAAGTATGGATATACTGAAACATGATTTGTCTCAAGTCAAGGAGGATCTCTACAAGAAATTGGATGCTAAGCTTACAGAAGCAACCATGCTAGAAATAGTCCAGCAACTAATAAGGGAAGCTGATTTGAATAGAAAAGTTAAGGCCATGGATTCAAGACTCACAAATGTGAAGAAATCAATGGCCAAGATACTTGCAAATCAGCAAGCTCAGATAAGTCTGCTACAGTAATTGGTGGCTGCAAAAACCTCAAATCATGCTCAACTTGATGTTAACAAAAAGGGGGAGAATAATGCAATCATTCCCGTTAGTAAGGGGGAATGTGCATATTTAAGTCAGTAAGGTGATTGTTCCAGAAATTACCTTCACAAAGCCACCAATGATAGACAGCATTGACCTGATACAGATAGCAGCAGCTGAACTAGAGTCGAAAGAGAAATGCAAAAAGATTGATGAGAAGATTGAGAAGAATTATGGTCCAATTGCAAAACCTAATAAATTAGTAAACACTTTACTCAATTGAGACCAATTTCAATCAATGAAATGAGCTTAGGGAATTTGGAAAAAGGTCAACCCTCAGCAAGAAGAATTCTACATGCCAATGTGATTTTACAGCCAAATAAAAACTACTCAAAGAATTCAAGCAAAAATCCATTGGACCTAATCTATGCAACTCCCAAGCCTAATGAAGAGAAGCTGTTTGGTAGATCTATTGCTTATCACAAAGATCTAAGAGACTCAGTCTTGAAGAAAAGAATTGTTAAAGTCTACAGGCATGGCAAATTGATCTGTGTGATGGCTAGACATCCATAATTTGCAGAAGCTAAGAAAGAAGAAAATGTGAGGCTCAAAAAATAGAAAAGGCAAGCTGCCTTAGATTCCAAGAACCAAGCTAAGAAGCCTGCAACCGCAGAAATTGAAATGCCTACTGTGATAGCTAAGTCTGTGAATGAAGAAAAGCAAGAGGAACCAAAGCAGATAAATGTACCAAGACAGAAATTTAGAGAAAAGAGGAAGCTGTATTTTGATGAAGAAAAGGAAGAGTACATGTCAACCCAATCTACCACTACAAGTCAACCAACCATGCCCATAATGGAGCAGGTTGAATTCAAGGTTTATTCTGATATAAATTTCCATGGTGAACCCATAATTCCCAAGGATGAAAATATAGATTGGGAAAGCCTACCAATCCCTGATCTAAACATCCCAATCCCAACCAAACCAAGGAAAACAAAGAAAAGAGTAGTCAAACAAGCCAAACCTGTCAGACTTCAATCCAAAGCCTTAGCCAAACTTAAACCAACTGTCAACAAGGGAGATCAACTCTACATCTGTGACATCAAGGAGTATTCAGACCTCAATCTCTATCTAGATGAGCTAGATGAAGTAAGAGCTATTGATGCTCACAAGAAGCTTCTAGAGAGGTTGGTATTCAGGTACAAGGGTGCAAAAGTGCTAGCTTGGCCTCTTCACAGAATTCTCAATGAAGGCTATTTTGTCTTAGTGAAGATATTCTCCTCAATAAAGAAGAACTTTGGGTTTAATATTGTTGCCAAAAGGGAGATACTGAACAAAATTGAGAAGATAAGAAATAGCTAGAGAGACCCAAATGCACTCCCAAGAGTCTTAACTATTCCCTAAATGGAGATAGAGTGCATTTGAGGCCATACTGGATGATGGAGTTCAAGGATGAGAAGAACACCAGAAGATTCTTCAGATTAGAAGATCAGCTAAAGATTTCAAGAATTGAAACTCTCATGAAGATTCAAAAGATGCTAGATCATACTAATGAAGATGAATCTGAATTCTACAGGAAATCTCAACACCATATTAAAGAGAACAATGAGAAACTGGGAAAGAAGACTAGACATTCAAGGAAATAAGATAAATTTGCTCAGTCTAAAGGAGCACCTTGAAAATGGCTTATGATATTTTCTATGAACCTTCCTCTGTATAATTTTTAATAAATTGCAGCACTTATCATTTTTATCTACTATTAAGCAGTCTGTATTTATAAGGTGTTTTTTTATCATTAAGTTTCTCTTAATTTATGCCTACAGTTCTAGTAGACATAAATTGGGGGAGATTATTAGGAATATGTCATAGACTTGATGATAATTTCACCAAAACACCTTAGTAGATTTAATTTAGTGTTTCTATAGCTCTCAACGGATGATTTACTTTAACATCCGTTGAGAGGGTAGCTTATGTCTTAATAAGTTTTGTAACACATTTCTGCATATTACAATACCTTAGAGATCTAGAAGTTGTAGGATATTCAAAGTCATGTTGACTATTAGATTGATATGCAAAATAAGTTGGCCAATTGTATATATTAGATGCCTTATAATTTTGCATAAGTGAAATGGAGTTAACTGTTATGGATGACTTTCAACGGATAATTCTACAAGGTTTCAACGGATGATCCAAGTCACATTCAATGGATGATCTAATGAAGTTTGAACGGATGATCCAACACAGCTTCAACGGATGATCCAATGAAGTTAAACAGATGTTCAATTTTCAAATTGCAGTTGATAGTGACTTGATAGTCACATGGGTTGATTATATGCAAATGGAATGTGGCAGCCTATATACTTATTTTACAGAAAAAAGAAGCATTTCCATTTTCATGCTTACTTGAATAAAATCAAAGATACTGGATGGAGAAATGAAGATGCATGTGATTAGACAAAGACACGTTTTGTTTTATTAGTTTTTCTTATTCACTTGTATCTTGGTAATATATAAACCAAGAGTAGCTAGTAGTAAATAAAGCAATCAACAAGAGAAATAGAAAAAGTTGTATCTGTGAAGAATTTCTCTGTTCCTTGTAATTATACTTGTAAGCAGCTGTGTACAAACCTTGTATCACAGAGTTCTCAATCTTATATATATCTCTGGTGGAAAAGTTCAATCAACCAGAAAGTTTTTAAATACTTGCGTTTAATTACTTTGTGTTTGATTACATCAATATTTTCATTCCGCACTTTTGCTTAATCAAACACTGTTATATATTGAGATAGAGTAGTTCTTAAAATCGAAAAAGAATGTTGCCCAGTAGTAATACAATTGTTTAAGGGGGGTTGGATACATTTGTATAGATGTTTCGAACAGGTATAAAAATATAACAGTTCTTTATATTTCTGATAAAAACTGTTATAAACTCTCTCAAGAAATACTGATGTTCTTGAGAGCTTCTAGGTCGTATAATACTCGAGTTAATCACTATGTGATGACCTAAACTGTGTTTATATATTACACAGCTGCTACAAATCAATCTATGATATGCATTATCAAATACTAATAGAAAATGATATATATCTTTAACTGATTACACAAAGTCCTATCATTCAAAATATAACAGATATATATCCCTCAAATAAGGAACATAATCAATCTTCATAACAGACTACCTTCGGATGCTGATGACATGTAAATACTATGATGCATCAAATCCTGACGACACATCAAATACTGGACATCTAAACACGGTCATATCCTGAGCTTCTTCTGATCATTGAGAATCAGCACGTAACAATCTCCCTCAATTTATGCTTAATGTAATGAAGCACCAATTCCATTCTCAATGATTCCAAAACCAATTAAAAAATGTACAAGGAGTAAAGCTTACTTCATTATCCTAAGAAAACTGATAGTTATTTCCAGAAAGTTATTCAACCTTTCTTCCTCCTTGTCTTGAAGGACTTTAACAAGCTTTTCTTCAACTCTCTCTTCCTTTCAATATATTCTCCAAGATGATAAATGGCTGATCTTAGTTTAGAAATTGATCTTTTAGTTATTTGAAGATCACCAATCAGCATAAAGCTTAAACTAACATCTTCATGATCAGGACTGAAATATAACTGAGGATTGTTGAGAAAAACTTTTAGAACTGCAGCTCCCTTTTACATCTTCATTTCTTAACCAGTATAAGTTTTGTACATAGGTACATAATCACCATCGTATTTGTCATCCTTGGTCATGACTCTTCTTTTGATCACTTCAAGTATCATAGAAGACCAATTTCTGGTGACACTTTCCTCAACTCTAAGAAGATAATGAATATATTTCAATTTTGTCACAGTCTTCATCAAGAATTACTGCAAGGTAAAACTCTTTACTTTACCATCTTTCAAAAAGTACAAAATCTCCATTCTGACATCATCAAGATTTATCTTTCTATATACAATCTTTACAGCTTCAACATTCTCAAGATGTGAAGGAGTAACTTTTTCACCAAGATTGTCAGTCAGAATATTTGTGTCCAGTAAATCAGACCTCAGAGTTTCCATTCCAGAATGAGCAATACCTCCTCTAGTTCGAGTTTTGATAAGCTTTAGCTTTTCATTATGTTCCACCCAAAAAGGTTTCTTGATGGACTTGTCAACATCTTTCGGTTTTGAAATAGGATCCCTTAGTCCTGCTGACACAAATTCAATATGCTTGAACCCTTTAGGATAATTAAATGAATAAACATCTTTCCATATTTTATCCTTCTTGCTGAGAGGAGCATAGCCTGTAGATAAATCATAAATCTTTCCTTTTGTTTTATTCCATAGCTCTCTCCTCGAATTTAAAATTCTTTGCACATAGTCATTGTATGCTTGATCAGCTTTCCTTCTGTCTATTATGTCTTGTTCATCAACCTCTGAATTATGAGAAGCAACTACTGTAGTAAGAATTGACTATCCAACGCTTTGATCACTTTTTCATCCGTGTCAAAATCAACTATCAGGTTCACAGCATCAGGATCTGCTTTTTCCTCAGGATTTGTGTCTGCTTTAAGAGATACATTTGCATTAGTTATATCAACTTGAGCAATGTTAGCGGTTGATTTCTTCTTCCTTTAAACAATCATCTCATCAGTATTCTGAAGTTCTTCTTCTAATTCATGTCCTTGTACAGGAACAAAACCTTCTCTGGATAGGACATCCAGAAATGTAGAATCAAATACAAGCATTTGACTTGGTTTAGAAATCCTTCATCTTCCTTCTTCCTCTAGCTCTTTTAGATCTTCCACCTATTTTTCCTCTTCCTTTAGAGGTGTTGGCTTCAGCTTCAATTTGAGCCATTAACTCCTTCTGTTGCATAACTGCTTCTTCAGTTGTTAGACCGGGAAATTCTCAGTTATCAATCCAAGAGCACTCCTAGCATTCTTTTGCTCAAACCGTTTTATCTTTGTAGTATAGAATAATCTCTTCACCTGTTTCCTTGTGTTGTAATGAAAGAATAACCTTTAACATCTGCTAAGTTAGAGATTGTAACATCACAAGTTCAGGAGCACCATCAATTAGTCTTGTGCTTAGTTTATGAGCACCAGTAGACTTCCCTTGTCCTAAAGAAACCGATCTTTTAGATTATTGAGGTGTTGAGAAGTAGGAGCAATTGGAATATTTGCACAGGATTTTATCACCATCACCATCAGTATCTTTATCTTTCAATGAATAGAGTCAGGCGTACATTTTGTGACAGCTATCTTCTCCCCCTTTTGCATCAGTATTTGAAAGAAGAGAAAGCATAGCATCCAGTTTATCAGCCATAGAAGATACTTTATCTTCCAAGGAAGAAAATCGAGAATCCATGCTTTGTTGAGATTGAACCACAGCTTTAACAGCATTTTTCACACTTATGAGTTCAGCTGAAAAAAGTGGATCAATCATAAATGCATCAATTTTGTTCTTTAAACTAGTATGGGATTTCTTCATATCACAAGCTCAGAATGAATTCCTTCACAGAAATGGTAGAGGCCTTAAGATTAATTTAAGTTCAGTATTTTGAAGTCATCATAGAACCTGTGAACATGTTGGCATACCAACAGCAGAGGAGATAGAAGTATGTGCATCTCTCCATACAAATCACATTCAGTCTTTCAAAAATGCTCAGCATCAGCATTGTAATAAGAAGGATCTGCATTGAAATATAAGTAAGAACACCATGGACGTCTTAGATGCATCAATAGCAGTCTTAAGCTGAGATGTGTCAGAATCATCATGATCACTATCATCATCAAAATCAGAACTAGACAGACCCTCAGAAGAATTTGCAGAGCTAGGTAGAATTGCTTGCCTTTGTGAGGATCCTTAGCAATAGGTGTCTGTTCCTGATGAAATCCTAAAACATACAACGGTAACAACTAAATCTCTCTTTTCTTTTCAAGTGATCTCATCACTTCTCACACAATATAGTACTTTTAAGAGTAATATTTCTCACAGAAGAAAGTTTATAAGTAAAGAAACACTTATAAAATCCTTTTTTTAAAGCTACCTCTCCTTTTGCCGGTACAGAAGACTGCCACTCAAAAATTTAATTTCTCTCATAGTATTTTCACAAAGTCTCACAAAAAAGCACAGTCACACATTTTGCAAAGAAATTAGAGATGGTTGAGAGAAGTAGTATACTTGTCATATAAAGAGAGGTAACCTAAAACAAGAGACTATTTATAATCATACAAATATGAGGAACAACAGAAGAAAATAAGCAATACCTGAAGGTGAGTCCTCAAGTGGAAGTGATGATAGTGGAGGAACAACAACACATCAGGATGATTTAACAAGCTAGTCAGCGGTAAGAAATCATCAGTAGTAGCTGTTTTGGTGGAAAGTTGAACAACATCAGGATTTGTTGTAGCATCAAGATTTGATTTGTCATGAGAATAAAATAGGCCAACATGAGTACTTTGAACTGATGGTTCTTGTGGGGCCTGAGGAATATGAGCTGCTTCAGCAAGTATTGGTGAAGGTTCTTGTGTACTATCCTCAAACATATGATCATTAATAGCTGCATCCACCTTTGACAATACATCCTGATGAGCCTTCTTTTCTTGCAGTAGTTGTTCAGACTCAGCAAGAAGATCATCTTGAGCAAAATCAATAATGATTTGTGTAGCCTCTTTGTCTGCATCTTCCCTTTGAGAAGATAGTTCTTGTGTGACTCGATGTGTCTTAGTTGCTAAATCCCTTTGAGACTGAGGTTCTTGTGGACTGACATCCATAGCAGAGAACTAAGCCTTGTTCTTCTTTCTGATGTACCCAACTACTTTTCCAACTTTTCTCTTCAAGCTACTCTTTTCAGCTGGCTTGGGCACTTCAGTTTCTTTGATCACTGGAATCTTTCTGAGTAGAGCACTAGCATCAGTAGTTGGCTTCTTGGTTCCAGTTGTGTCAACAGAGTCATCAGGAATTTCAACTGTTGATTTCTTTATCTTCATTCTTGACTCAGTGGGCATCTGATCATCAAAGTTAGAATCATCTTGCATGATCAGCCTTCTTTTCCGGAATGGAAAACATTTTCTTTCTTCTCACTCTCAATCAGTAAGGCCTGTTGAGTTCTCTGTTCAGATTTAACAGATTTCTTAACCAGCCTTTTCTTTGGTACAACTGATGCCTTTTGGGAGACACCAGAGGAGGCTAATTAAGGAGCTGGATTAGAGTTCTGTTTAGGAGAAGGAATGCTTGGGTTAGAAACAAGATGGGTAGTGTCTTGTTCCACAGTATCAGGAAATGTTATAGAGGTGCCAGCATCAGGATTTGCAGGCACTTGTGAAGGAGTAGGTTTATTTCTCAACAGAAATTGCATGACCTCCCGAGGCACGAAAAGGGGTCCTGAAAAATTATTCTTTTCATCTCTTTTAATGTGATCAGTGATAGTCTTCTCAGAAATTTGAAACACATGAAGCAATTCATCATATCAAATACAGCATTAGGGTATAGAAAATTGAAAATCAGTTGAAGAAATCTAGTATACCCTATTACTCCTGATGTATCTGCTATCCTAGCAATTTTGAATTGAAGTATAGTATTACCATAGTCAAAATTACCAGAGTAAAGGAGAGAGTACCCAATTTTCAGAGAAGTAGATGGAAGAGCATCAAAATTTGTTTTTTTATTCAAGAAGCACCTACTGATGCAGTCAAAGAAGAAATTCCATTCTCTCTTCAATTTTGTCCTTGTCAATTTGCCAATGGTTGAGATTTCACCTTTATAGCTCAGAGTTCTGAGCATATCAAACAGCTGCTCAATTGCATAATTATCAAGAGCACCATCAACATTGAGGCAATCTCAATGTTTAAACCAAGACATCAACATCAACTTCATACATGCGTCCCTTCTGTTCAAAAGAGAAAGCAGTGTTTGTTTCATTAACTAGAGCTGTATTTTATACCTGCATTATAACCTTGTATGACACCTTAGTAGGATTTATGAGAGCATACATAATTGGACATTGGAGTAAGAAATCATATATATCATAAAAGATTGTGGAAACTGCTGATGTGTTGTTAGGTCCCGAATTATCGTAGAAGGGGGGGTTGAATACGATAATCACTAAATTCAAAATTCTTTCGAATCTTCAGCGGATATAGATTAGTGCTCAGTTAGTGGTTTCGTGTTCTTGAGGTGAATAGTGTTTGGAGTAATAAAATGAGGAACACAAGATATTCGGGGAAGTATATATTCGTATATAAATCCGCGAGGGGTGTTGCTACACTCCGGTAAATAAATTAATCGGCTACAATCTAAGAACAACAAAGTTCCTATCTTCTAGAAAGATTTACAAATCAAATCCTATAAAATGATCTAGCTTTTGTTTGTCTAAGGATTTAATTACTGGGTAACGATTATAATGCCCCTATGAATATAAAGAATTAAATCGAGTATTATAACGTTACTCCGGTGAGAAGTTAAACGGATATAGAAAAAGCTTGAGCTTCTCTGAAAATCTTTACTGCTAATTTTATCTCCTCTTGTCGGAGAAGAAGATAAAACTTAGAACCATACATGCTTCAATCTGCTTCAAAGTGTAGACTTTATACTCAATTCAAATGTCTGGGTAAATATTGACCACACAAATTAATTGAATAAATCAATAAAGTAGTGGCTGAGGTTGAGGAGAGTTCTGTGGCGACCAAGGGTGCTTTTCGTACTAGAATTATTCAAAAAAATGACTGGCGATCACAGTGCTTTATTAGTACATCCTTGTACTTGGTTAATTTTCCAAAAACACAATTGGCGAGCACGAGGGGAAATAGTTGTTTTGTATTTGGCTTTTATTGAAATAAAAGCTGACTCGTGACCCCTGTTATTCTTTTGTTGACCCGCGACCAAGGGGAGGGGGAACATTTACTTAACTTATTTAACAAAGGTGACTGGTGACCACAACAAGGTCACCTTGTTTTACTTCATTTCCTTTTCTTTTGATTTTTCTTTTTCGCTTTTTTTGTTTTTCTTTTTGTTTTTCTTTTCTCTTTTTGTTTGCTTTTCATTTTGTTTTTCTTTTTCTTTTTTTTGTTTTTTTTGTTTCTTTTCTTTTTGTTTTCTTTTCAAGTTTAAATTGTAATTAAATTAATTTATAAAATTAACTTAAATATAACCTATAAATAAACTAATTTAGATTTATAAAATAAACTTATTTAAAGTTTATAAGATAAATCATTTTAAGTTTATTAAATAAATTATATTAAAGTCCATTAAATAAATTTATTTAATTTATGAATTAAACTTTGAGCTTCGCCAGTCTCTCGAGCAGTTTAGCTGTATACCCCGCGCACCTCTTCTCGTACTTTAAGAGATAAACGTTCAATCCAAGTACGTTCATCAACTTAACAATTCTTCTATAAATAATACCCAGATTCCTTTCACGAGCTGTTGACGTCTAGTGCAACTGGTCTGGTTCACAGATGACTAACCCCAATTCAGGTCTTCGTATTATAGACTTGATTACATTGTTAAGCTTGCAACAACTTTATCATGTCGAACACTGATTGTCAATAAACAACTGTACTTTCACTGTAATCCTTTCTGGTACTTTAGACAACGTCTTCATTGCTACTACAATCTTGAATACTTCATTCACTATTCTTCACCGATGCTTGAACATATAGATGAACTGCTGTCAGTGATTATAGCTTCAATACTGCAGCTGTCTTCTTTAACCTTTATCTATACCATGTCTTCAATTCTTCAGATTCCTATGCATCGAACACTGTCTATCTTCAATCAATGCTAATACACTGAAATCTTCTAGTAGAACTTATACACTGAATCTTCATCATTTCTGAAGCCTTGAAAGTCTTTAACCTTTATTCTTCACTAGGGCATGATCATATTAATGAACTTCTTTCAGTGACCTGTAAACAGACTTCAAGCCTTCTTCTAATCTTCTGATTCTTTGTATTTGCCTTGTCTTCATTTCTTCTGATTCTTGTGTAGTAGTATTATTAACCTATGTTGTTCTAGTGTTATTCTCGTGTTGAGTTATCACGTAACTACTCATACAGCTACGCAGTCTCACCAACAATCTCCTCATATTTGATTGTTAAACCTAACAAACAAATTAAATAGAGAGGATAACTCAACTAACAACTAGAAAAAGTAATGTACCAGGACTTGTAAATAATGCTACTGGTTTTCTGGATCAAATTCTGCATTTGCAGATTTCTTGAGTAACTGAAATGAAACATGCTTGTTCCTCTAGCACTGAAATGATCTCCAAGTAGTTTTATCTTCATTTCCATGGTTCTTCACATCTCTTCCAGATAATATCTCAGTCTTGAAGTAATCAACATCGGCTTTTGTACAACCACATTTCCTGTTGAGAAGCACATATCTCTTTGTTTCTCCCCCTATGAGAATCAACTGCTTAAAGGAGATCACCTCTTTCCAGTTTACCACCTCTCCCGTACAATAGGATCCGCAGATAAAATCCAATGGTACTCCCCTTTTGGAAAACAGCTTCTCCCCTTATGAAAAATAGTGATGAACCAAACCACTTATTCTGATCAGTAGGAAATCACCTTCGTGTTTACCACTTCGCCCGTACAATAGGATCCGCAGTTACAAACAATAATGGTGTGGTGTAGTGTACATGTGCTTTACCTTTTTCCTCATGCCTGCTATTTCTCCCCCTTAGTTGAGGAATCCTCCAAACTATTACTTAAGCTTTTATCTCCCCTTTAGAGGAGGAATGTATGCCATTGTCTAAAGGAATGCTCATATTTTACTTGGTTGGAAAAGAAATAACAAGTCAGAGTCTGATCAACCATGTCCCTTTAAATTCTGCAAAATGGCTTCACTGTTGATTATCCTGTTAACCAATATTCCCAAGTCCTTATACCTCCCAAATGTGAGATCACCAATTGTTACCAATTGTTAGCTCCCAACTTGTTAGTTCCTGAAGTATTCTAATCCAATCTATAAATGTTAGGTCCCTAAGAGTTAGGTTCCAATCATAAACAGATTCGAGACCCGAAGTATCAAGAACCATTGTTTAGGGATAGGGAATGGGATATGGTTTTTATCTTTCTTCCTCACTGTGAGTGTGTGATTCTAATTCATGTACCTCACAAGTGTTTCACTCTTCTCTCCACTCGTGTTTACACTCATTCTCACAAGTGTATCACTCCTCTCAAAGCTCCAAAATCCAGATGTACCTGCAAAGAAAATCACCTTAGCCATCCTTAAGGAGGTCACAGGTGGTGCAATTGGAGTTCACAAATCCCCATCCTCGTTAGACTCTTCACATGAATCTGAGTCATAATCTACAAGTTGCTAGTTTCCCTTTTAGGGTTCCAGATTTGAACTCTGGGAAGGTAAACAATGATCCAAAGAATTTAGCATAAAGATCAAAGTTTCCTTCTAATGTCTGTGAAGACATTTCCTTGTGACTCATCAGGTAATATCTGAATCATTGTCAACAAGTTGCCGATCTGCACCTATGTCAGATCCACTATCCGCAGATGTATCCATAGGATTTAAGCCTGGGGAGGTAGACACTGACCAATGACATATGGCTATTGGATCAGTATCCTCTCCTAACACCTATAAAGGCAATTGGCCAATTAAAGAACCTTGAACAATCGAATCTAACCGTAAAATGGTCAAAACTCTTGTTTCTGTCAACTCATCCTTTTTGTGTGTAACCTTTTCTTGTGCATCAAGAATTGCTTATGTTTGAGGTGGTGACACTACATCGGATACCCTGGCCGACAGGCGAATTTCAATAGATGCACCATGTTGAGAGGATGAATCTAGTAATTGTTTTTGTGCCTTTTCAGCCATTACATCTTTTTGAGAAGATGTATGGGGGCTAGCAGTTGTCTCTGTTTAATACTACTCATCTTTATGGAGACAGAGCTGCTGGGTTGACTTCAGAACCTTCCTTATGTGGTACACTAAGGCACTTTCTCCCTCACGCTCATTCATACTTCATTTTAGTAATAAGAGAGGGTTGGTTGGTTCTGTTTCTGTGTTTGTCTTTACAGTGTGGGATAGAAGTTGTGGGTTTTCAACCTCATGACTATCAAATGAAAGAAGGCCATTGGAGGCTGAACCTGTATCACAGAACATTTGGCAATATAGAGATAAAATGCATTTAAGATCTATAATGAATGATTATTATGCATATAATCTTTGAGGGAAATGATGTACAATAGTGATTTCAAAAGATTTTAATGAAATAAGAAATCACCAATGTAGAAAGAAGTTTGATTTTCTCCTAAAACTTTCGAGTGCACAAGTCTGTTTTTATGCCTAAAAAGATAAATGATTTGATAAGACACAGAATGATGACCTAGTAGTATTAAGAAGAGAAAGAAAGATATTGTCTTTCAATTTAAATGAGTTTTTGTAAAAGCATTGATCATTTAGGGTAAAGTCTAAGGAATTCTCATTCATATCAAAAGCTCCATAATCTATCTTTATAAAATTATTACCAATAATATTGTTTATTTATAAATAATCTTAATAAGTGACTATGCTGCTAATTTCAAATTGTAGTGAATCTGTCAGATATAACAACTCATATAAATCCACTAGAACTTAAAATCTCACAACTATCTGCAACAAAATTTTAACAATATAACATTGTCTGATACTTGTCAAGTACTTTGGATACCAATAATTATGTTGCATCCTATTTTTAATATTAAAATAAGATATTAATGAATTAAATACCAATTACCTATCAAAAAGATATCAGCATTCAATTTCATATATCATACAATTGTTAACTCCTAACAACTGTAGTATCTCAAACAATACTGGTTCGATAAATAAAGCAACATTAACCAACATTATCTTGTTTGTAATCTTAGAAAAATATTCTAATTTTCATATACTTTGATCCATTGAGTATTGCATCTATTATCAACGTGTTTAGGAATTTTATATTAGTATAAGTGACTGAGGATAAGCATTGATTACTTAGAGGAGTTCTAAGTAATGTCACAAATACTAATACTTCACAATTAGTTCATAGTTGAACTCTTAACTAAATATCATTAATTGATATAAGTCAAAAATTACGCACAACTAATCATGCTACAATCATATTCTGATTTCAGTGAATTCTTGAGATATAAGCATTGCTAAATTCACTAAAACCAAAATCTCATAATTAACTTATAACACACAAGTTACAATCAATATACTAGATATCTATTGTTGACAGATTTAGTTATAATCAATCATGCTACTTATTTATTTTAAGTTAGTTTGAATTATGGAGCAAATAAAATTATTGAATTGCTTCAATTTCCATAATCCAAACTACCCAAAATAAATATTGAATAAATAAATACTAAATATCTATGAGTTAGATACTAGCACTTAAACATTTATAATTATCCTTGAATAATCACCAAAAGGATTTATATGACTTATATACATGTCAATCACTTTCTGGATAATTAGTAATTTTAGAAATACTTTCTAAGCATATAAAATATTGAGAGTTTTATACACATGACTTAGAAAATACTTCAACTTTCAATATCAGTGATTTTAGAAATAAGCATTGATTACTTAGAACAAAAATTCTAAATAATATCACTAATACTAAAAGTACCACAATTATTCGTACATGATGCAAATAACTATGCTGCATATTATTTTAATATAATTTAAGTTATGAGACTGATATAGAATGGAATTGTCTACAGTCATAATTTAAATCAATTAAAATAATATTCAAACTTAATGTTATAATACTTAACTAACACAGATGTATCTGACATTGTAATCATGATAATCATAATAGTAGCACTAAGTACAAGGTACTGGATTACTGATAAATTCACAAGTCCTTTAAATATTGAAGATTTAATACTTGTGAACTTATATGAAGAATTCCTTACAGATGGGATTTCCAACTAATATGCAATGAATGATATCCCACACTTACAAACCAGTCTTGAAAGATTAAACAAGTGATTTAATAAGTGTTTCTGCAAGTGACTCTTTGACTAAAAGACATGCTCTCTAAAAAATGATACCTGGTGTCAAAGTGCCATGTCATAGAGTGTTCCACAGAGTTGTTGGATTTGAGGTTATTTCTTATCAAAACAAGAAATCAATCTTCTTCCACGAAGTTGACAGCTTCCTGAGATGCTTCTCCTGTCACTTAAGTTGACAGCTTCAGAGATGCTTCTCGTGTCTTTCTTACAACCTGCGTAGTCTATATCTATATAGCCAAACATGTTAAGCATGATATCTTTAGGGTACTTTACTCCAAGAGTTGGTAGTCCCTTAAGATATCTAATAATCTGTTAATAGCTATAAGATTGGATTCTCTAGGATCCACTTGGAACCTTGCACTTCGGCATCTTGAGAACATTATATCACTACACATATATAACACTATGTTTGTGCCTAGTGATAAGAAAGTTATTAATATGACAACTCTACTAGTTCATTCTAAACTTGTAACTTCAGTTAGAGTGCCATACCATGTCTTTGACGATTGCTTGAGTAATATACTAGTTCATACCTACCTGAAGTGAGCTTGTGAAGAAGAGATATAAAGAGTCCAATAGATCTGCAACTGCAAAGTCCATGAATTGTTGTGCATTGACTTCCTTTGACTCACCAACCAGGAGTACACTTGTTCACACTTACCAGAGTCCAATTCCAGGTAGAATGTACAACATCTTCTAGATATGTCGTAATATCCTCAAGTCTCGTCAATGGTGCTTTCTGTCAGATACTGCTTCCTGATAATAACCTAGCATCCAGTTTGGCCTTGTCCCTCGTAATAATGCCATTGTCATCCAGTTTGACTTCTAGTTATCCTTGTACCAATTACAATATTGTCATTTGGTTCGGATACCAGCTTCCCTACAATCTGTTTGCAGACTGATTGAGTTCATCTTGCTTTGCAATCTCCAAATCAATCTGGATCTATCAGAGCTTCTGTAACTTTTTTAGTTTCTTCTTCAAATAGAAACTAGAGAATTAATCATTCATACTCAGTAGCCCTGCTAATCATTACTCCACCATCTGGATCACTTAAGAACTACACTCTGGGAATAATATTGACATCAAACCCTTTGTCTCAGCAGATATGTTCTTTAGTGTCCTCTTAATATTTAATATGGTGTTGTGTTTGGCTAGTTGATCCTTCTATTGCTCCCCCTAAGCTGTTGCTGGGATTTCCTGAAAATCCTTACCCTTGCTGACTAGCTTCATTGAAATAATGAGTTGCGTTATACACTGCCATTCCACTGCTTGGATATGAATCATCAATACCATTAATTTCTCATTTAACAGCTTGGAGCATTGAGTTGTTGAATTGTGCACTTAGACTTTCAACCATCTTCTGTTGATCAACCACAAATGCCCTGTAGTTGTAAACTCCACTGAGTAACCATGAAGAATATCCTAACAAGTCTTACTACAAATGACAAGATCTTCAAACAACTAAAAACATTTCATTGTTTGCTTCTGTAGAACATTCTCTCAAACACTTTCAAGTTATCCAGTGTTTGCTTCTGTTGGCCATTAACTCATTAGTGGTCTTTATGTATACATCCAGATCAAGGCTTGATCTTACTTGTAGCAAACTGTATTGACTGCTCCAGCCCTTTGGTATTTAGAAAGTCTTGATTAGCTTGATATTTCCCTTGTAGCTTTAATCAAGTTTCGGTTCTTCCTTTGTACCACTCCATTCTGACATGGAGCTCTCAGTGCTGGATATGTCTCAAAATATTCTTAATGTTATAGATTTAATCGGAACTGCTTCTTGAATTTAGTCCTATTATCTTTCCACAAGATTATTTCTTTTATAGTTGCTTCCAACTTGATCTTCTGATATGATCAATCACCATCTGTGATGTCTTGTCTTGAGAATGCACGAACAATAACTTTGTTTCATAAGAGTAGTCAACCACCATCACTAAGGTATATCTTTACTTTGGTGTGATGTTGTCTTTGACTTCTCTTTCTGATATGCCTCACATTTTTCATCTTCTGAATTTGAGATGAGGCAGTCCTCTCACTAACCCTTTCTCAAAAAAGAGTTCCTTGAGTTGATGTTCAAGGGTGAGTGCTTCTAATGCCATAGCTAAACTTTTGTCAGATGAAGCTTTACGGTGAAAACTACTGACTTCACCATTCCTGAGATTCCAGTCTAGCCACGAGCATATTCTTCCCTTACTCTAAGAAGAGCAAACTTCTCAACCTTCCTGCTTCAGATGAGACATTAATCCTTCGATAAATTGACATGATGACATTAGTTGTTATCAGTGATAGCAATTGTTGAGTCCATGATGACATCCCTTTTCTGCATAGCTTTTCCCGTAATGAAAACCTTTGATGTCACCTCCAAAGACTATTGACGGAATAGCTTTTGTCCATGACATTTGATTGTGAGGCTCTTTCTTTGATCAAAGCCTTGAGTATGAATTACCAAGAATACATATGAATCAATTAACCTGTTATGTCCTGCACTCAAAAATGGATTAACAATTCTTGGTACCCAACTTATCAATTTGGGTCTAGATGGATTAGAGATATTATTATAAACAGAGATAACAACAGCTGCAACCTTATCATGCTAATTCTTTTTTTTTGACTGACCATTTTCTCCATTTTAATACCCTTGACAAATTTTTCTCTAGGCTAGGGGAAAATTGATTCCAACCTTACATAAGGAGGACTAGCAGTCTTTGCCCTATTGTAATCCTAAACATGCTTTTCTATAATTAATGCAAGTACTAAGAGATGCATTCATGGCCTAAAAATAAGCAAGCACTGTATTAAGAATACATGGCATTCATTCAGAAACATTATGCATAAGAATTAAGCAAGACAGGCATGATATGGAACAAACAGAATTAACAAATAAATCACTAATTCTATCTAGTCCAATTCTGTTGAAGTATCTCACCTAGCTATCTCAATCCAAATATAAACTAATACATCTTAATAAACAATTCAGATTAAATGGATAAATCACATTGTAATAGGATACAGAAGATAAGCATAAACAAAGGTCTTAAGTCTAGAAAACATATATCTCATTAAAGCTTAATCATGTTCAACAAATATTCAAACACATATTAAGATCCTCTAAAGTAACATGCATAAGTTAAACATCAATCCTAGTTACTAGAAAAATAATCTAGTGAACTAGTTCAGCATTATCTATGTGTGATTCTATCATGCTTGTGCGAGTGTTAAACATTTAAACACTATGATCTTATCATGCATTGAATATTGAGAGCAAAATATTGCAGTGGTTCAAGGATTTGAAACCTGAGATATGTGAGTTGGGCCATCTTCAGAGATTGCTATGAAAGCAAGATATTCATGATCTTCCTTCTCGTCATCTGATACATCCCAACTCTTTTCTGTGCACTATAAGTTTTGACTGGCTGCTTCCCTAAGAAAATATTCCACCTTTGTCACAACTTTTCAACTGAATCCCTACTCATCCTTATTTGTCAAGCTTCTTGTTATGTTGTAAACCCCTGATAGTTACTTGACACATATTGTTTGTCATACCTCTAGCTATCAAATCTTGTTTATGTCCTAATCTCAGTCTTGTAATAACCTCTTGAACTGAATCTGTAAAAGCCCCTGCTTCAAAATAGATAGGCTTGATCCTTGGATATAGCTTATGTACTCCTTGTGAATCTGATTCGACTAAACTACCCTGGCATATGAAACACTGCCTTGACGTGCAGTCCCTCAAGTACTTTTACCTGAGCTTCCTCTGATACAGCTAACAGTAACTCTTATATTTTGTCCAAAGGTTCCATCTTTACTGCCTGTAACTGAGATGTTAGTTTGTCCCCACTATTCTCTCTGACCTCCACAATTCCCGCCTTTCTGATCTCTGTGATTCCCGGATAAATGTAGCATTGGTAAAAATTACTGTGTGACTGTATAATCTGGAATCATAGAGTTTTCTTAAAATCTCCGAGAAGAATTGTACCCGAAGAAAATTCATTCAATTCCTGCATCTGAAAACCCAGTGGTATCCTATGGAGTAAGCCTTTGAGGAAGATCAACAATTTTCATCTGTAGGTCTTGAAATCAGTTTCATTGGAGTAGGAAAACCATTATCTATAATTTTCGTGTTCAGGAATTTCCGTCTAAATAGCACATAGTCTTCATTTTTTCAAAAGATTAAAAAAACTTTAAAAGTTCAGAGGAATCTTGAGTCTACCAATCCTTTCAGTACCCTTAATTTAATATTTAAGAGAAATTTAAATTTGCAGTTTTTAATTTTCTTAGAAAAATATTAATCAAAATAAATATTTACGTAAAATCTAATTTTCAAGAATTTCGAATTTTTTTAAAAATTAAATAAAACATAAATTATTATCTAAGAGAAATTTAAATTAAAGAATTTTAAATTTTATGAAAAAATAAATACATCAGAAATAAAAATTGGTAACTACCCTGTGCACACAGGAGGACTGATTTTTGGCTTAGAAATTTAAACTTCATAAATTTATACTCTACGACGACCAGGGTATTTAAATCTCAACTAGTAGTCTGTATGGCGACTCTCCTGTGCGGCCTAGGAACCAAACACTTAGAACTTACTCTGCACGCGTGGCTTCCCAGACAACCAAGCCGCGCGTGTTATACCAGCTGTCAACCTGTTTACCGCACGCGTGGCATGCTGCTGAGCTTCGCGCGTGTTACTTCAGACCTACCAATCCTGATTTAAGCTGCCATTTATTATGTTCACTTCACTTGATATAAACAATACGAACCAAGCTTTACAAATGGCAGCTAATGCCTCACAGAAAAAACCCACAAAGGCAGAGAAAAAAATAATTATCATCCTGTTGACGGAGGAATCTGGTAACAAAGATTGAGGTTTCTCGCCGGAACTAAGATCTGTGACGGTGGTTCTTTACCAGAAACTTAAGCGGTGTGTGGTGGTTTATGGTTGTTTTAGGCTGAGATTGATCAGAGTAAGTGGTGGCTCTCTTATCGGCTCTCAACTTCTTACCCTTTCAATGTGCCTACGTACCCTTTATATAGGGATCAAGCCTGACGTAGTTCTCGTAGAACAAGAAGTCTAATGCGTTGAGACTTCTTACTCCTAAGCCCAATAGAAGCCCATCCGATATCCATCTTCTGCTAGCTTTAGGAATGTCCAACTATGAGGCCCAACCGCAAAGGCCCAAGGCTCGTCCGCAATCGTAGGACTTCATGGATAGTGCATCTCCTGCGAAGGATAACACTCCGCTACAGCTATCTCCCTTGATTTACGAACGCAGGTATAGCCACAGTTCACCCCAAGTGCCAGACGCGTCCCTGTCCCCGAATGAGGATAACCCATCCAGATAGCAGGACAGGTGATCCCAAGCTCTTGGGTGCAAAGTGCAGGATGACTCCAAAGTTCTCCAACGGGACACCCGTTGAATACAAGAACAGAGCTCCCAAAGCACACACCAAAGTTAAACCCCGCATCCCCAACGAGGACACCCATTGAATACAGGAGGAGGCCTTCAATCATCAGGACACCCTGGAGGCCTTCAAGCTTTTCAGGACATCCCCTCCTTGACCGTCTCAAGGAGGGAATCCTTCGAGAGTACCTGCAACATACATTAGCAAAAAAATAAATGCTCCTCTCCATGCAAGCTTTATCCTGAATTCAACATCAAAAGTATATAGATCAGACACAGGACGCGTCCTAACCAAGTGGGCCGTCCTAACCTCCATAAATCCAACTCTGCTTTATCTCTTATAACATGTAAGTCAAGGACACGTCCTAAAATATAGGGCGCGTCCTTAACCTTATTAGACTTGCACCGTACCCTC